>NC_057800.1:453205080-453505080 GCF_018294505.1 Triticum aestivum
CGAGCTCCGCCGCGGCGAGCCTCCTCGTCGACCGCGCCGCTCGAGCCGGCCTCCTCGCCTACGAACGCCGTTGACGCCGTCCCGCCCAACTCCGGCGAGGATCCGGCGCCCCCGGCCCCTCTTGCCTCGGATCCGTTCAACTTCGGCGGAGCTCCGGCCGCTACAGCGACTTCCGGCCGTCCTCGGGCCGCGTGCACGCCAGATCGGATCTGAGATCGCCGCTACAGTAAACCCTAGTCGGGGTTGACTTTTCCCTCTACTTTCAATATTTTTATGCAACTTTGGCATGCTATAACTCCGCATCCTTAGCTCCGATTTGCGCTGGTAGCATATCAAAATGTTCGTCTCGGAGAGTACATCATTTGATCTCATTGCATGATTTTCATTTGAGCTCATCTTGATGCCCGAAATGCTGTTGGAAGAGGGCTATGTGATAAAATTGTCACATGTGTTTCATCAAATAGATATTTGTCATTTTTGCCATGATTAATGTGTACATGATATGCTCCTGAGCTCTACATGAGTTTTGTTATATGCCATGCCATCTTTACAGAGGTGCTTACCATGTATTTTTGTGATATGTGTGGTGACTAGCACAAGCTTGCAAAGTAGTGCAATCGGTAATACTGATTTCAGGGACTTAGAATTTCTCTCAAGTCCTTGTCCTGATTTTGTCATTATGCCATATGTTCATGTTGTTTCCTAGTGATCCGTGCCTCTTTTGAGGATGATCAGTAAGGATGATTTGTTAACATTGTGGTGCTCTATCCATCCATGTCTTTGTTTGCATTTATGGAGCACCCTAGCTTGAGTGAATCGAGCTCTACTTTTGATATTTCGTGAATCCTGGCAGATTGTTGACTTGTTAGCGATTTTGCCGAGGATGTTGCTATTGATCCGTGCATGCTATGTTGTTGTTCTTGCCATGTCTAGATTCTATGCCATGTATTCTTGATGGGTGTATGCTTAGTTTGTCATGACATGCTCTGTAGTGAGTGCATCGAGCTCGTAAACATGCCTACTCGTTAACAGATTTGCATGCTCCAGTTTTTCTCTAAGTCTGTAATCTGATTATGTTTTTTCCATGTTCACATGCTTGCAATTGAATTTTATGATCCCTTTTGGCTCAAGGTCACTAAGGGACTTTTGTTAAGTGCTTTGAGTAGCTTCATGCCATGCCTTGCTTTGCCATGTTAAGTTCCTGTAGCATGTAGTTTTCATGCTCTAAAGTGTGCTACCTGATATTAAATTCCAGACTTGTGTTAATTTCACTAAGTCTGAAACCTGTTATCGTTTGCATTTTTGCCATGCTTGTTTGAACATGTTAATGGATGAATTAGCCGTAGCTCAGTGTTCATCTTTTGTCAAGCATCGTGAGTGGATCCCTGCCATGTATTTTGTTGTCATATTTGAGTGCTGTAGCATAATTATCTTGATGCATTTAGATGGCTACTTGCTGATTATCGTAGACCGGTGCCATATTTGTTTTGCTTGCCATTTCCAAACCGTGCATCCGATTCCGGTGATCTTTATATCGATTTCAACCGAAATCATCTCACCTTTCCAGTGGCACTCTTGGATTTCCAAGTTGAGGCCAGGTTTAATCATTCCTTGTCAAATCTTGCATATGCATCACATATCGCATCCCGCATAGCATACCATGTTCGCATCATGTTGTTTGAGCATTGCACGTGGTTGATTTTGTTCCTTTTGCTTGTTTGTCTTGTTTGTGTAGAGCCGGGAGACGAGTTCGCTAATGAGGAGCCCGTTGAGTTTGCTTACGAGGATCAAGTCAACTCTGACAACTTTGCAGGCAAGATGATAATACCCTCAAAATCACTTCTATCTTTGCTTGCTAGATGCTCGTTCTTTGCTATGCCTATGCTATGATGCCTACCACTTGCTTATCATGCCTCCCAAATTGCCATGTCAAACCTCTAACCCACCATGTCCTATCAAACCGTTGATTGGCTATGTTACCGCTTTGCTCAGCCCCTCTTATAGCGTTGCTAGTTGCAGGTGAAGATTGGAGATCGTTCCTTGTTGGAACATTGTTTATTATTGGGATATCACCATATTATCTTGTTTATCTTAATGCACCTATATACTTGGTAAAGGGTGAAAGGCTCGACCTTTTGCCTAGTGTTTTGTTCCATTCTTGCCGCCCTAGTTTCCGTCATATCGGTGTTATGTTCCCGGATTTTGCGTACCTTATGCGGTTGGGTTATAATGGGAACCCCTTGACAGTTCGCCTTGAATAAAACTCTTCCAGCAATGCCCAACTTTGGTTTTACCATTTGCCACCTAGCCTCTTTTTCCCTTGGGTTCCGCGGACTCAAGGGTCATCTTTATTTAAACCCCCAGGCCAGTGCTCCTCTGATTGTTGGTCCAACCTGTCAGCTGCCTGTGGCCACCAGGGGCAACTATGGGCTGGCCTACCGGAACCTTGGACAATCCGGTGTGCCCTGAGAACGAGATATGTGCAGCTCCTATCGGGATTTGTCGGCACATTCGGGCGGTGCTGCTGGTTTAGTTTTACCATTGTCGAGGATGTCTTGTAAAACCGGGATGCCGAGTCTGATCGGAATGTCTCGAGAGAAGGAATATCCTTCATTGACCGTGAGAGCTTGTGATGGGCTAAGTTGGGACACCCCTGCAGGGATTTGAATTTTCGAAATCCATGCCCGCGGTTATGGGCAGATGGGAATTTGTTAATGGCCGGTTGTAGATAACATGAAACTTAACTTAATTAAAATGAATCAACCGTGTGTGTAACCGTGATGGTCTCTTCTCGGCGGAGTCCGGGAAGTGAACACGGTGTTGGAGTAATGCTTGACGTAGGTTGTTCTAGGGTCACTTCTTGATCATAGTTCTTCGTCCGTGCCTTGCTTTCTCTTCTCGCTCTCTTTTGCGAACAGGTTAGCCACCATATATGCTAGTCGCTTGCTGCAGCTCCACATTTTACCTTGCCTTACCTATAAGCTTAAATAGTCTTGATCGCGAGGGTGCGAGATTGCTGAGTCCCCGTGACTCACAGATTACTTCCAAACCAGATGCAGGGATCGATGATACCATTCCAGATGATGCGCTTGAGCTCAAGTGGGAGTTCGATGAAGACTCCCGTCGTTACTATGTGTCTTTCCCAGATGATCAGTAGTGGTGCCCAGTTGGGGCGATCGGGGACCGTGTCGCATGTTGGGGTTGATCTTTTATTTTGGTACCATAGTTGGACCATGAGTGTATTGGATGATTGTAATGTTATTCATGTATCTGTGTGACGTGGCGAGTGTAAGCCAACTACGTACCTTTACCCCCTTTATCTATTTACATGGGTTGTTGTGAAGATTACCTTACTTGCGACATTGCTTTCAATGCGGTTATGCCTCTAAGTCGTGCTTCGACACGTAGGAGATATAGCCGCATCGAGGGCGTTACAACCACTACGAGAGGATCTCGTCCCGAGATCTAGGATGGCACCGGAGAGAAGCGGAAGAGGAAGATAAGAGGTAAAACTAAGTTGCTTCTTTGACAAATAAGTGAAACCAAAGAACCTTGCGAGGCTAAACAAATTGAAAGAAAGAAAACAACAAAGATGAACAAAGAATGATATAATTTGGACAGCACTCCGACTGAGAAGGGAGGCAAAACTTGACAGAATGGGAATAACTTGAAAAGAGGGGATGACACTCTGGTTGAATGGATAAGCAAAGGAAAGAACATGATCTTGACAAAACAAGATGATGGGTCGAAGATAGCAACATCACAATGCCTCCAGAACAAATGTAAGAATTGAATGAAATGAACGGAGGGAAACAAGATCTTGAGAGAGCACGCTTACAACAAATGCTAGAACGGAGTTGCTGGATTATCAACAATGAAAGGATAAGCTTGATGTGGGCTTATGGAAGACATCTCAAAATTATGAGGTGAAATTCTGCCACTAACGAAAATAACAACTTGGATTTTATATGAGCAAGGAGACGAGAAGCTTATTTCACCGGGAGGATAAATGAAGAACTTGGGTCATTTATAAGCACCATAAATAGCGACAATCCTTATGGAAGGCTTTAGGTGAAATATAACCCAAGATAACTCCAACAAAGAGATTGGTGGATTACCAATATCTCAATCTTGACAACATGGGAATCATGAAACACAAACTCAAATTGTCAAGAGTGACATAACACCATCTCAAAAGATAAGGTAGAAAGAATTGCACTTTGAAATGCAAGATGAAGAATACTTGAGCTCCTCTGAAAAGAATCTTGATGAACACTTCAAGAAGGAATTAAATCCTTTATGAAATATCATGTAGAACCTCCATGAAGAACTCCGGTAACAAAAGGATGATCAAACGAAAGGAAAGAGAAGTTGAAAACACAAGGTGAAGCCTTGCGATGATTTAGATGGAGCTTCGCGACGAGATAATTGAGAGAGCTTGGAACTCCGGGAAAGAAAAAATGAATCAATTGAAACCGATAATTTGATGAGCCTCCGGAATAAGGAATTAAATAACTTGGATGAAACAAGAATAAGAATTACGTTATGTGTATCCTTCACCAATTAAATTGATGACCCACATTGGATTTGGCATGCTACTTATTCTCGTCGAAAGGATTAAGATAGATATAGCATCAAACTTAGGAAGGTCTTCAACGAACCACCTGTAGGATTGAAACGACGAATGAATTGATATGAAAACGAAGGAAGAAGAATCTTGAATAGCCACCGTAAGAATTGAACATGAAAATAGCAAAAGCACAAATCACCGGAAGGAATTGGAAAACGAATGACGATACTTGAGGGAATTTAGATACAAGTGAACAAAGAGATCGTGAACTGATTAGATAATACTTGAATGATGCATCGGTAATATTTGAAGAACGAGAGCTGAAAGCTGGAATGAATAATTATGAGATGATGGGGTCCGGAGAATCAAACTGAAAAGAATCTTGAATTGGTCTGGATTGGTGAAAAGAATTGTCACAATTGAAAACAAATATGAGAGGATGGCAACAAGCTAGAATCACGCATCTCTGAGAGAACGAATAAGATATGGAGGAAAAACTCTTCTTCGGTCTTCAAAATCCGAGAATGACGACAAGAAACACCGTCATGAATTGTTGAGGCACTCCGGAATGAATAATGGAAAGTTTGAACCAACGGCGAAAATAATTTGAAAGATCTTGGAGAAAAGCATTTGACTGATGATAACTCATTCTTACATCAAACTTTGAGAAAATTCGAGAGTAACTCCGGGAAAATAGAAGAGTCAGGTAAGACCCTGGGAAATACCTATGGGTTAGAGCCCACTCAAAAGACACACCATTGAACGATTACTTGAAAGGGAGATTGCGTCGGTTGAATTAGATGGCTCAAAAGAGATAACATCCTCGAAAGAGCTTGAATGAAAGTAGAGTGGAAACATGAATCTTCGAGATGCCTTCAGCACTCCGGAATAATTGAATAGCAAGCGGGGAATGATTAAGAGGTGCACCGGCATGAGAAGACATTTGAAACAAGGAAGAGAATATGATCAACAAAGCTTGACTTGAATCCACCGGAGAAGGAAACAAGTGAAGAGTGACGAACTTGAGTCTCCCTTAGAATCTTCCTGAGAATCACCAGATAAGAACATTGACGGAAAAGAATGGAGAGACTTCACATTCATAAGATAGATACTTGATAAGGAAATCCGAGTCCTTGAAGAAACAAGGGTGGGAGGGCGGGAAAAACAAAGACAACTTGGAGACGGATTAAAGAAACACCATTGGCGAAAACTGAGTTGATCTTGCGGATGTTGAAAATGATCGGATCCACTTGAAGAGAAAACACCGGTTGAAAAGGATTTACATGACAATCTCGATTATCATGAAGGATTAGTATTCACATAGAAATATGAGAACACCATTTGGAAAAGGTATGGAATCAACATTTGACTTCGAAGCAACTCAAATACCACAACTCAAAAAAAACAAAGGATTGACTTGCAGGATAAGCCGGAACAAACATATGATAGAGATTTCGTCCAAAGTTTTCGTGGTGGGGCCCACACGGGCTCAATCGTACAACACCATCATGTACAAGGCAGTGCACATGACATACGAAGCGTCCCCAAGTCAGCATAGCCAAGGACTCTTTAAGACACAACAAGACCACTGTAAAACCAACCATGGATGGGCGGACCACTAGACGTCGAACCCCAATCTCATATCATACATCTGTCGGAAAGATATCCTAGGAGCTACTTGAATTCCCACTTATAAACTCTCGAAACTCTCTGGTTATGCAATCAGGTGTTGGGGATACAGGGGAAGCATAATATCTCACCCAAAACTAACAAATCCTACATCCAGCTGTATCCATCCTTCAACACATAACCAAGAAACCTTCGGAAATCATTTACCTCAACCTTCGAAAAGCATCCGTTATACGAGTTATGGCAATACTCCCGAACTCCCGCCCGAGTACTAGGTGGCGTCGAGGTTATCTCACCAACAACTGCATAAAGGAGATTTTCGATGTCGACGAAACTCAGGTATTCCAGAACTGCAATGATAAAATTGTGATGATAACACCTCGGAGCTCAACTCCCTGGGACACTGCCACAACCCCTAAATGTCAGGAGGCACCAAGAACAATGTTCTCATCACAAAACCATAGGAACGATTCCAAGATACCCCGTGATCCTAAAAAACATTTCAGTGAAATTTGAGAAGCGAAGAGTCAAAACTCTACGCCAGGAAGCCTCACCAGAGCGACGAAGGGACTGAGGAGTAAAAAGAATCCCACTCTCCGATATATATAATCCTAAAAGACTCAAAACATTTTTCTAGACTCAACAACGCCAGCGATTCGATCAAGCAGGGGGCTCCTAAGTCGGGGAAGGCTCTGATTACCAACTTGTAACACCCACGATGCGGCTATATCTCCCACGTGTCGGAGCACGACTTAGAGGCATAACCGCATTGTAGGAATGTCGCAAGAGTGGTAATCTTTACACATCCCATGTACTGAATAAGAAAGAGGTATAGAGTTGGCTTACAATCGCCACTTCACACACTACATAAGAATAGCATTACATCATCCAGATACAAACAAGGTCCGACTACGGAACCAAATAAAGAAAGACAACCCCTAATGCACAAGATCCCTAATCGCCCCGACTGGGCTCCACTACTAATCAACTAAAATGAAACAACACAATGAACAAGATCTTCATCGAGCTCCTCCTTGAGCTCGGTTGTGTCACCTGCACGGTCATCATCGGCACCTGCAACTGGTTTTGGAAGTAATTTGTGAGTCACGGGGACTCAGCAATCTCACACCCTCGTGATCAACACTATTTAAGCTTATGGGTAGGCAAAGGTAGTGAGGTGGAGCTGCAGCAAGAACTAGCATATATGGTGGCTAACTTACGCAAATGAGAGCGAGAAGAGTAGCAAAGCACGGTCGTGAACTAGAAATGATCAAGAAGTGATCCTGAAACCACTTACGTCCAAGCATAACACAAGAACCGTGTTCACTTCCCGGACTCCGCCGAGAAGAGACCATCACGGCTACACATGCGGTTGATGCATTTTTAATTAAGTTAAGTGTCAAGTTCTCTACAATCGGACATTAACAAATTCCCATCTGCCCATAACCGCGGGCACGGCTTTCGAAAGTTCAAATACCCTGCAGGGGTGTCCCACCTTAGCCCATCACAAGCTCTCACAGTCAACGAAGGATATTCCTTCTCCTAGGACGACCCGATCAGACTCGAAATCCTGGTTACAAGACATTTCGACAATGGTAAAACAAGACCAGCAAAGCCGCCCGAATGTGCCAACAAATCCCGATAGGAGCTGCACATATCTCGTTCTCAAGGCACACCGGATGAGCAAGACGTCGGGTTTGCATAGACCCCGGTTGCCCAGGGGGCACCGGACGTCGCTCAGGTTGGACCAACACTTAGAGAAGCACTGGCCCGTGGGGGTTAAAATAAAGATGACCCTTGAGTCTGCAGAACCCAAGGGAAAAAAGCTAGGTGGCAAATGGTAAAACCAAGGTTGGGCCTTGCTGGAGGAGTTTTATTCAAGGCGAACTGTCAAGGGGTTCCCATTATAATCCAACCGCGTAAGGAACGCAAAATCAAGGAACATAACACCGGTATGACGGA
Source organism: Triticum aestivum (assembly GCF_018294505.1). NCBI lineage: Eukaryota > Viridiplantae > Streptophyta > Magnoliopsida > Poales > Poaceae > Triticum > Triticum aestivum. The sequence goes on from NC_057800.1 coordinate 453,213,242, forward strand.
AACTACGGCGGCAAGAGTGGAACAAAACACCAGGCATAAGGCCGAGCCTTCCACCCTTTACCAAGTATATAGGTGCATTAATGTAAACAAGATGTAATAGTAATGATAACCCAACAATATCCATGTTCCAACATGGAACAAACTCCATCTTCACCTGCAACTAACAACGCTATAAGAGGGGCTAAGCAAAACGGTAACATAGCCAAACAACGGTTTGCTAGGACAAGGTGGGTTAGAGGCTTGACAAGGCAATACAGGAGGCATGATATAGCAAGTTGTAGGTATCGCAGCATAGCAAAAGAGCGAGCAACTAGCAAGCAAAGATAGAAGTGATTTCGAGGGTATGGTCATCTTGCCTAAAATCCCGCAAGGAAGAAGAACGAGTCCAAGAGGAAGTCAAACGGACGTACTCGAACAGATCCTCACAACTCCGAATGGAACCAAAGCTAACGAGGGAAACAACCCGGAAAGAAGCAAACAACATAGTAAACAACCATCACATAACATGGCATGATGCGCAAACAATTATGATGCATGTCCGGTTGAAAGAGGCATGGCATGGCAAAGTGCACAACCAACACTACAAGTTAAGTGGAGCTCAATATGCAATGCGGGACACCACATCAATTATTTAGTTCTCTCTCGTTTAGGTACCCAACAATATTAAATGTTGTTAAACATGGCAAGAGAGTGAAACATAACAAAACTATACCATCTAACAATTTAAATGGGGCCGGATATAACAAACAACAAATCCGGTAAAACCCCATATGCATTTAGCAATTCAAAGCAACAACAATTTAAACATTCTTGAAGATGTAATCATGATGCGGATGACATTTGCAAGTTTTATGCAATTTTTTTTAAAGTTGACATGAGCGTGATGAGAGCATTTGTCACCGTGGTAGAAAGAAAGGGGTGCCACGGCGACGAAACGGAAATGATGCCGCGGCAACAATCCGATGATCCGGTAGCTCACGGGGATACCGGTGCAAAAGGAAGTGGGTGCGAGTGTGTCATGCAAGAAGATGGGGTGCTCCCTGTAACCGGGTGTCCCACGAGACGATGATGTCTACTACAGAACCTTCTTCTTGTAGACTTTGTTGGGCCTCCAAGTGCAGAGGTTTGTAGGACAGTAGCAAATTTCCCTCAAGTGGATGACCTAAGGTTTATCAATCCATACGAGGCGTAGGATGAAGATGGTCTCTCTCAAACAACCCTGCAACCAAATAACAAAGAGTCTCTTGTGTCCCCAACACACCCAATACAATGGTAAATTGTATAGGTGCACTAGTTCGGCGAAGAGATGGTGATACAAGTGGTATATGGATGGTAGATAAAGGTTTTTGTAATCTGAAAATATAAAAACAGCAAGGTAACAAATGATAAAAGTGAGCGTAAACGGTATTGCAATGCGTTGAAACAAGGCCTGGGGTTCATACTTTCACTAGTGCAAGTCCTCTCAACAATAATAACATAATTGGATCACATAACTATCCCTGAACATGCAACAAAGAGTCACTTCAAAGTCACTAATAGCGGAGAACGAACGAAGAGATTATGGTAGGGTACGAAACCACCTCAAAGTTATTCTTTCCAATCAATCCGTTGGGCTATTCCTATAGGTGTCACAAACAGCCCTAGAGTTCATACTAGAATAACACCTTAAGACACAAATCAACCAAAACCCTAATGTCACCTAGATACTCCAATGTCACCTCAAGTATCCGTGGGTATGATTATACGATATGCATCATACAATCTCAGATTCATCTATTCAACCAACACAAAGGACCTCAAAGAGTGCCCCAAAGTTCTACCAGAGAATCACGACGAAAACGTGTGCCAACCCCTATGCATAGGTTCATGGGCGGAACCCGCAAGTAGGTCACCAAAACATACATCAAGTGAATCACATGATATCCCATTGTCACCACAGATATCCACGGCAAGACATACATCAAATGTTCTCAAATCTTTAAAGACTCAATCCGATAAGATAACTTCAAAGGGGAAACTCAATCCATTACAAGAGAGTAGAGGGGGAAGAAACATCATAGGATCCAAATATAATAGCAAAGCTCGCGATACATCAAGATCGTATCACCTCAAGAACACAAGAGAGAGAGAGAGATCAAACACATAGCTACTGGTACATACCCTCAGCCCCGAGGGAGAACTACTCCCTCCTCGTCATGGAGAGCACTGGGATGATGAAGATGGCCACCGGAGAGTGATTGCCCTCTCCGGCAGGGTGCCAGAACGGGTCTAGATTGGTTTTCGGTGGCTACGGAGGCTTCTGGCGGCGGAACTCCCGATCTATTGTCTGTTCTGGAAGTTTTAGTGTACGTGAGTATATATGGGTGCAGGAAGTACGTCGGTGGAGCTTCGGGGGCCCCACGAGGCAGGGGGCGCGCCCTAGGGGGGCGCCTCCCACCCTCGTGAGCACCTTCCTTGGCTCCTGAAGTGGGGTCCAAGTCCATCCGGTAGCTTTCCTTCCAAAAATAACTTCTCCAGTTGATTTCATTCCGTTTCGACTCCGTTTGATATTCCTTTTCTTCGAAACACTGAAATAGGCGAAAAATAGCAAATCTGGGCTGGGCCTCCGGTTAATAGGTTAGTCCCAAAAATAATATAAAAATGGATAATAAAGCCCAATATTGCCCAAAACAGTAGATAACATAGCATGGAGCAATCAAAAATTATAGATACATTGGAGACGTATCAGTATCCCCAAGCTTAATTCCTGCTCGTCCTCGAGTAGGTAAATGATAAAAATAGAATTTTTGCTGCGGAGTGCTACTTGGCATAATTTCAATGTGATTCTTCTTAATTGTGGTATGAATATTTAGATCCATAAGATTCAAGACAAAAGTTCGTATTGACATAAAAATGATAATACTTCAAGCATACTAACTAAGCAATTATGTCTTCTCAAAATAACCTGGCCAAAGAAAGTTCATCCCTACAAAATCATATAGTTTAGTCATGTTTCATTTTTGTCACACAAGAATGCTCTCATCATGCACAACCCCGATGACAAGCCAAGCAATTGTTTCATACTTTAGTAATCTCAAACTCATAAACTTTCACGCAATACACGAGCGCGAGCCATGGATATAGCACTATGGGTGGAATAGAATATAATGAGGGGGGTTATGTGGAGAAGACAAAAAAGGAGAAAGTCTCACATCAATGAGGCTAATCAATGGGCTATGGAGATGCCCACCGATTGATGTTAATGCAAGGAGTAGGGATTGCCATGCAATGGATGCACTAGAGCTATAAATGTATGAAAGCTCAACAAAAGAAACTAAGTGGGTGTGCATCCAACTTGCTTGCTCACGAAGACCTAGGGCACTTGAGGAGGCCCATTGTTGGAATATACAAGCCAAGTTCTATAATGAAAAATTCCCACTAGTATATGAAAGTGATAACATGAGAGACTTTCTACTATGAAGATCATGGTGCTACTTTGAAGCACAAGTGTGGTAAAAGGATAGTAACTTGTCCCTTCTCTCTTTTTCTCTCATTTTTTGGGCCTTTTTTATGGCCTTTCTCTTTTTTTGTTTCTCACTTGGGACAATGCTCTAATAATGATGATCATCACACTTCTATTTATTTACAACTCGATACTAGAAGAAAGATGACTCTATATGAATGCCTCCGGCGGTGTACCGGGATATGCAATGAACCAAGAGTGACATGTATGAAAGAATTATGAACGGTAGCTTTGCCACAAATACTATGTCAACTACATGATCATGCTAAGCAATATGACAATGATGAATGTGTCATGATAAACAGAATGGTGGAAAGTTGCATGGCAATATATCTTGGGATGGCTATGAAAATGCCATAATAGGTAGGTATGGTGGCTGTTTTGAGGAATATATAAGGAGGTTTATGTGTGAAAGAGCGTATCATATCACGGGGTTTGGATGCACCGGCGAAGTTTGCACCAACTCTCAATGTGAGAAAGGGCGATGCACGGTACCGAAGAGGCTAGCAAGGATGGAAGGGTGAGAATGCGTATAATCCATGCACTCAACATTAGTCATAAAGAACTCACATACTTATTGCAAAAATCTACAAGTCGTCAAAAACCTAGGCACTACGCGCATGCTCCTAGGGGGATAGATTGGTAGGAAAAGACCATCACTCGTCCCCGACCGCCACTCATAAGGAGGACAATCAAATAACACCTCATGTTTCAAATTTGTTGCATAACGTTTACCGTACGTGCATTCTATGGGACTTGCAAACTTCAACACAAGCATTTCTCAAATTCACAACTACTCAACTAGCATGACTTTGATATTATCACCTCCATATCTCAAAACAATCATCAAGCATCAAAATTCTCTTAGTATTCAATACTCTATGTGAAAGTTTTTACTATTCTTGGACGCCTAGCATATTAGGATTATTTAAGCAAATTACCATGCTATTTAAGACTCTCAAAATAATATAAGTGAAGCATGAGAGTTCATCTATCTCTTCAAAATAAAACTACCACCATGCTCTAAAAGATATAAGTGAAGCACTAGAGCATCGACAAACTACTCTGAAAGATATAAGTGAAGATCAATGAGTAGTTGAATAATTATGCAAATATGTGAAGACTCTCTAACATTTAATAATTTCAGATCTGTATACTTTATTCAAACAGCAAGCAAAACATAATGAAATAAAATGACGCTCCAAGCAAAACACATATCATGTGGCGAATAAAAATATAGCTCCAAGTAAAGTTATCGATGAATGAAGACGAAAGAGGGGATGCCTTCTGGGGCATCCCAAGCTTAGGCTTTTGGTTGTCCTTGAATATTACCTTGGGGTGCCTTAGGAATCCCCAATCTTAGGCTCTTGCCACTCCTTATTACATAGTCCATCAAATTCTTACCCAAAACTTGAAAACTTCACAACACAAAACTTAACAGAAAACTCGTAAGCTCCGTTAGTATAAGAAAATAAATCACCACTTCAAGGTACTGTAATGAACTCATTATTTATTTATATTGGTGTTAAACCTACTGTATTCCAACTTCTCTGTGGTTTATAAACTATTTTACTAGCCATAGAAGCATCAAAATAAGTAAACAACACATAGAAAACAGAATCTGTCAAAAACAGAACAGTCTGTAGTAATCTGTAACTAACGCAAACTTCTGGAACCCCAAAAATTATAAAATAAATTGCTGGACGTGAGGAATTTATATATTAATCACCTTAAAAAAGAATTAACTAAATAGCACTCTACAATAGAAAATGGCAGCAATTCTCGTGAGCACTAAAGTTTCTGTTTTTTACAGCAAGATCAACAAGACTTCACCCAAGTCTTCCCAAAAGTTCTACTTGGCACAAACACTAATTAAAAGCATAAAACCACATCTAAACAGAGGCTAGATAAATTATTTATTACTAAACAAGAACAAAAATAAAGGAATAAAAATAAAGTTGGGTTGCCTCCCAACAAGCGCTATCGTTTAATGCCCCTAGCTAGGCGTGATGATATCAATGATGCTCACATAAAAGATAAGAATTGTAACATAAAGAGAGCATCATGAAGAATACGACTAGCACATTTAAGCCTAACCCACTTCCTATGCATAGGGATTTTATGAGCAAACAACTTATGGGAACAAGAATCAACTTGCATAAGAAGGTAATGCAAGCAAAACTTCAAAACTTTAAGCAGATAGAGAGGAAACTTGATATTATTGCAATTCCTACAAGCATATGTTCCTCCCTCATAATAATTTTCAGTAGCATCATGAATGAATTCAACAATATAACCAGCACCTAAAGCATTCTTTTCATGATCTACAAGCATAGAAATTTTATTACTCTCCACATAAGCAAAGTTCTTCTTATTCAGAATAGTGGGAGTATCATAGGAAACTCGAATACTATAAATTGTTTCTACATTAAAAGAGTAATGTTTAGAGAAGGGGTAATCATAATCATGACAAGTTTTATAAATATAATCACTACTTTTTATAGCATAAGTATTATCACAATAATCATCATAAGTAGGAGGCATGCTATCATCATTATAAATTTGCATATCAAAACTTGGGAGACAAAAAATATCATCTTCATTAATCATAGCTTCCCCAAGCTTGGGACAAACATTAATTGCAGCAAATATATTCTCAAAAACATCATCTTCATCGAACATAGCATCCCCAAGCTTGGGCCTTTTCATATCATAAGCATAATCACTCTCATCATTAATAGTATGGATAGCACCAATAATATAGCAATTATCATATTCTTCCAAGCAAGTGCCAAAAGGATTTTCAAGATCATAAGAAGTATCATTATCTTCCACAATTATATTTTCATGAGGCACAATAGTAATAGGAGCAGCATTATTTGAGAGAGATATCTTTTTACCTCTCTTCCTTTTTCTTTTCTTCTTCTTCACCACATCATGTGTGGGTTCAATCCTCTTTTTGGAGCTCCTTATTAATGAGATTGGTTGAATAGGAGGCTCCTCCTTGTTACCTGATTCATCATAAGAAATAATAGGAGGGTATTGGGAAGCCTCTTCCCTTTCATTAGTATTCTCTTCATCTTCTATTTGTTTTCTTTTCTTTATGTAGTTGGCAATATAAGGATTTTCAATACAATTCACCGCACAATACATATAAATTTTCTCTAGATCAAAATCAAGAAATTTATCAAGATTAAACTTTGGAATACCCTCAGTTATACGTTTCATTTCCTCATATCCCAAAAGAAGACTAAGCTCTTTATGATGCTCAAGTGTAATCAAATTATCACAATTTTTGGATACGATTCGGTCATGAAACAATTTGCATTGGAGATTTAAATGACCATGTTCATTGCAAAGTTCATAAGGGGCGCGAAAAATATTGAATTTTTCAGCACAATCATCAAGACTTTCTTGCAACAATTCAGTTTCTAAGTACTTATGCCTCTTGCAATATCTATCTTCCCTATTTGGTGTGTACTTACAAACCCAATGCACTCCACAAAAATTGACATGTTTATAGGAGACATTTTCATCATAACTAGTGCAATCATCATTAGTATCATGGATATTCAAAGAATTCGTACTAACAACATTGCAATCATGCTCATCATTCAAATATTTAGTGCCAAACATTTTATAGATTTCTTCTTCTAGCACTTGAGCACAATTATCCTTTCCATCATACTTACGAAAGATATTAAAAAGGTGAAGCGTATGAGACAAACTCAATTCCATTTTTTATAGTTTTCTTTTATAAACTAAACTAGTGATAAAACAAGAAACTAAAAGACTCGATTGCAAAATCTAAAGATATACCTTCAAGCGCTAACCTCCCCTGCAACGGCGCCAGAAAAGAGCTTGATGTCTACTACACAACCTTTTTCTTGTAGACTTTGTTGGGCCTCCAAGTGCAGAGGTTTGTAGGACAGTAGCAAATTTCCCTCAAGTGGATGACCTAAGGTTTATCAATCCGTAGGAGGCGTAGGATGAAGATTGTCTCTCTCAAACAACCCTGCAACCAAATACCAAAGAGTCTCTTTTGTCCCCAACACAACCAATACAATGGTAAATTGTATAGGTGCACTAGTTCGACAAAGAGATGGTGATACAAGTGGTATATGGATGGTAGATAAAGGTTTTTGTAATCTGAAAATATAAAAACAGCAAGGTACAAATGATAAAAGTGAGCGTAAACGGTATTGCAATGCGTTGAAACAAGGCCTAGGGTTCATACTTTCACTAGTGCAAGTCCTCTCAACAATAATAACATAATTGGATCACATAACTATCCCTGAACATGCAACAAAGAGTCACTTCAAAGTCACTAATAGCGGAGAACGAACGAAGAGATTATGGTAGGGTACGAAACCACCTCAAAGTTATTCTTTCCAATCAATCCGTTGGGCTATTTCTATAGGTGTCACAAACAGCCCTAGAGTTCGTAGTAGAATAACACCTTAAGACACAAATCAACCAAAACCCTAATGTCACCTAGATACTCCAATGTCACCTCAAGTATCCGTGGGTATGATTATACGATATGCATCACACAATCTCAGATTCATCTATTCAACCAACACAAAGGACCTCAAAGAGTGCCCCAAAGTTCTACCGGAGAATCACGACAAAAACGTGTGCCAACCCCTATGCATAGGTTCATGGGCGGAACCTGCAAGTTGGCCACCAAAACATACATCAAATGAATCACGTGATATCCCATTGTCACCACAGACATCTACGGCAAGACATACATCAAATGTTCTCAAATCTTTAAAGACTCAATCTGATAAGATAACTTCAAAGGGGAAACTCAATCCATTACAAGAGAGTAGAGGGGGAAGAAACATCATAGGATCCAAATATAATAGCAAAGCTCGCGATACATCAAGATCGTATCACCTCAAGAACACGAGAGAGAGAGAGAGAGAGAGAGAGATCAAACACATAGCTACTCGTACATACCCTCAGCCCCGAGGGAGAACTACTCCCTCCTCGTCATGGAGAGCACCGGGATAATGAAGATGGCCACCGGAGAGTGATTGCCCCCTCCGGCAGGGTGCCAGAACGGGTCTAGATTGATTTTCGGTGGCTACGGAGGCTTCTGGCGGCGGAACTCCCGATCTATTGTCTGTTCTGGAAGTTTTAGGGTACGTGAGTATATATGGGTGCAGGAAGTACGTCGGTGGAGCTTCAGGGGGCCCACGAGGCAGGGGCACGCGCCCTAGGGGCGCTCGCCCCCACCCTCGTGAGCACCTCCCTTGGCTCCTGACGTGGGGTCCAAGTCCATCCAGTAGCTTTCCTTCCAAAAATAACTTCTCCAGTTGATTTTGTTCTGTTTCGACTCCGTTTAATATTCCTTTTCTTCGAAACACTGAAATAGGCAAAAAAACAGCAAATCTGGGCTGGGCCTCCGGTTAATAGGTTAGTCCCAAAAATAATATAAAAGTGGATAATAAAGCCCAATATTGCCCAAAACAGTAGATAACATAGAATGGAGCAAACAAAAATTATAGATACGTTGGAGACGTATCAGACGATGGTATGGCAACGGGGAACACGCAAAGAACAACTCGGACATGGTGCAACCACGAGCATCTCATACATCACACAACATTCGTTCACGAACGTCGTCTCGGGGTTATACCTTCGAAGCATGCAATTCCGGAGCGGAACGAGTTCGTAGTGGAAGTAGGCATTCTCGCGACGGCGGTAGTGGAAGTAGTCATTCACGGGTCGAAGAGGAAATGGTCATTCATGTTCGGGAAGCGGTAGAGGTCCGGGTCTTCGGCAACAGTCGTCGTTCGCGCTCTGAGGTCGTCGGTAGAGGTTCTCGCAATCTCGACGACGAAAGTGGAACACGTTTTCATAGACGTTCGGGGTCGTGGGTAGTTGAGCACAGTCGTTGTTGGACTTGACGGATCCGATGCCTCCGGGCGTAGCGGTACATGTTCGTTTTCGAAGAGGTACTTGGCGTACTTCGTCACGCAGTATAGTCGCACTTGACGTATCCGAGGGATACACTTAAGTCGTCGTGGGAACTTGATGAAACCGAAGTCTTCGGGGTCAACGGTAGTTGTACGTTTCATAGTGGAACTTGACGGATCCGAGGACTCCGGCGTAGTGGTATTTGGTGTCTCATCGTGTAGTCGTTTGTCGTAGTCGGACTTGACAAAATGCACACCCGCGATAGTCGTGATACTTGGCAGCAGAAAACACACGTCATGGGTACTCGAACTTGGCGTAGTTACGTTCTTCGGGGATGACCTTGGAGCTTGCCAGCGTGGCTGCGGGCTACTGTAGGTGAAGCAGGAGAGCGGTTTGGACCTAGCGCAACGCCGTCTGCGGTCAACGCACAGGGGCGGGACGACGTGCACGAGCAAGACGAGCACTCCGATCGATGCAGGGGAGCTGCGGGCGGCGAACTTGGTGCGGAGGTGACCCCTGGTGGCGCGCGCATGGCGGGGACGAGAGAATCCGACCCAACGCGACCGGATCTGGCGACCTCCGGTGACGAACGTAGCAGGGTCGCGACGTGAGGCTTGACAGCATGGACTTGAAGCGAGGAGGAGGCCACGGCAGGAGGTCGGCGACGTGGACTTGGGGGCGCCGGCGACGCTTGGCGCGATGCAGGGCTCCGGCGGCACGGTCAACAAGCAGGAGAGGCGGGGTTGAGGACGAGGGTCCGGGCGGTGAGGAGGCGCGGCCATGGAGACTGGGCTCGTCGCGCGGGACTTGGGGCGCCGGAGGACGATGTCTGCGGGCGCAGGGCCTCGCTACTCCCCCTGGCGAAGCAAGGACGAAGGAGGGAATCCAGGGAGGGGCACTGCGAGCGAGAGAGGGTTCAGGCGCGAGGATGTCTCGGGCGCGGGCGCGAGGGGATCGGGCTGAATCCCTTCCTGGCGCTGGTAGTGCGCGTTTGTTGGCGGCGCTGGAGGAGGAACGAGGGGAGGAGATGGGACCTAGGGTTAGGGGCGCGTGGGCTGGGCCTTAGAAGGCCACAGGAGTCCTTGGGCCATGGAGGGAAAAGAATGGGCCGGCCTAGGGGCTGAGGGGAGCAGGGGAACAGATTTGTGCTTCTCTCCCTCCCTCCAAATTCTTTCCTCTTTTAATTTTTTAGAAAAGGAAAAACTTAGAGGAAAAAATAATGGAAGGGTAGGAGTGGAATTCCCACATGTGACATATTTTCCTCGATATAGGAAAATATAGAGGATTTAATGAAAAAAGGTCAGAGAGAGTTTAGAATATACAAATTCAAATAAGTTTGAATAAGACTCAAACTATTTGAATTTGGAAGCAATTTAAATGGAGACCAAAAGAGATGAGATAAGGACTCTAGAATCTGGAAACGGAAGAGATTTTAAACGCAAGTTCGTTTGGGTTGATTCCATATGAATGGAATATTTTTTATAGCTCCCTAATAATAATGGGAGTATACGTTATAAAGAGAATCACCATGTGAATTCCCTCGGTTTAAATGGACCAAAGATACATGCCATTTATTTAGTTGAGTTGAGATGCAAAGGTTAATGACATGATGGCATGATGACATGATGCAATGCACATGATGCAAAGATGAATGCAATCAAACCAACAACTCACACGATGAAAACTCGGAAAACATGAAAGGCGTCTGAAGCTCCGGTCTTGGGGCGTCACACATATAGTCTTTCACAATTGCTGACACTCATGCAATACTTATGGGTATGGAGTTTTAATCGGACACAGAGAAAGATAGGGGCTTATAGTTTTGCCTCCCAACGTTTTACCTCAAGGGTAATGTCAACAGTAATAGTTCATGAAAACTCACATCCAATTAGCCATATATACCAGGATCTTTCCAACGTTTTCTGCTTGCCAAAGGATAAAGTGTAAAAAGGAAGGGTGAAAATCACCATGACTCTTATGCAATGTAGGAGATAAAAGTAAAAGATACGCCCTTCACAGAGGGAAGCAGAAGTTGTCATGCGCTTTTATGGTTGGATGCACAAAGTCTTAATGCGAAAGAACGTCACTTTATATTGCCACTTGTGATATGGACCTTTATTATGCAGTCTGTCGCTTTTATTACTTCCGTATCACACGATCGTATAAAGCTTATTTCCTCCACACCAATCAATCATACATATTTAGAGAGCAATTTTTTATTGTTTGCACCGATGACAACTTACTTGATGGATCTTACTCAATCCATAGGTAGATATGGTGGACTCTTATGGCAGGACTGGTTTGAGGGTATTTGGAAGCACAAGTAGTATCTCTACTTGGTGCAATGAATTTGGCTATCATGAGGGGGAAAGGCAAGCTCATCATGTTGGAAGATCCAAGACAATATAATTTATTTCAGATGTAAGAAAACATAATCCATTACATTGTCTTCCTTGTCCAATGTCAGCTCTTTAGCATGTCATATTTTAATGAGTGCTCACAATCATAAAAGATGTCCAAGATAGTGTATTTATATGTGAAGACCGCTCTTTCTTTATTACTTCCTATTAATTGCAACGATGACCAAAACTGTGTTTGTCAACCCTCAATAACTTTTATTCATCATACTCTTTCTATGTGAGCTCATTACTCTCCATAAGACTCACATGATCTCTTTGTTTCTTTTTATTTCTTTCTCTTTTTCTTTTATTCACTTAGGATCATGGCAAAATAATCAAGCCCTTGACTCAACACTAATATTTATTATATAGCTCACGGACTCGATTACATAGAAGGATAATAAAGCAAAACTCACAACTAGATCATACTAAGAACTTTTATTCTACTAGATCAAGATATTACCAAAAGGATCGAACTAAGAAAAACGGTAAAGATAAAAGTGATGGTGATACGATACCGGGGCACTCCCCCAAGCTTGGCAGTTGCCAAGTGGAGTGCCCATACCCATGTGATTATGTCTCCTTTGTTGGTGAAGAAGGTGCGGATAATGCCCTTGAGTGCGATGATATGCTCCTTCAACAAAATATTTTCACGTGTGAGATACTTATTTTGTATACGAGCTAACTCAATCACCTTGAAAGCTTCGATTTCTGTTGGCGTAAGAAGATTGTGATCCAGTTGAAGGGTGTCTTCTGTTGCCGGAACTTGGTCCTCCATGGCCTTCTTGATCCCTTCATCCTTGTTGATCTCCATGGGTTCTTCTCTCTTCAGCTCTATCTTCACTAGCCAAGCATCGTTGCCCTCATGGTTGGAGGAGGAGGGAGATAACATAGTGCCTGGCCTTGACAACCCTGACAGAAAATAGCTCGAAACAAAGGCAGGAGATTTTTGCGTGATACGGGAGTCAAAACCCCCGGGAGATTATATAATGAATTTTTACCGACCAAAATGCATGTCGTGTACGAAAACGGAGTCCAGAGAGCACACGAGGTGCCCACGAGGTAGGGGGGTGCGCCCAGTAGGGTAGGGCGCACCCTCCACCCTCGTGGAGCCCTCGTGTTCTTCCCGGACTACTACTTATTTTTCTATTTTTCTAAATATTCCAAAACAGAGAAATATTGCCTTAAAAACTGTTTTGGAGTCGGTATACTTACCATACCACATACCTATTCCTTTTCGGAGTCTGAAAGGTTCTAGAAAGTGTCCCTTATGTATTCCTCCGGGGTTATGGTTTCAATAACACTGGTTTCAACATTTATGGGATTACTTGAGATATAATGTTTGATTCTTTGACCGTTCACCACCTTCGGATTTGTGCCTTCGAAGTTGTTGATTTTTATGGCACCGAAACGGTAGACCTCCTCGATAATGTAAGGACCTTCCCATTTAGAGAGAAGTTTTCCTGCAAAAAATCTTGAACAAGAGTTGTATAGCAATACATAATCACCTACATTAAACTCACGCTTTTGTATCCTTTTGTCATGCCATCTTTTAACTTTTTCTTTAAACAACTTGGCATTTTCATAGGCTTGGGTTCTCCATTCATCAAGTGAGCTAATATCAAATAACCTCTTCTCACCGGAAAGTTTAAAATCATAATTAAGTTATTTAATAGCCCAATAAGCCTTGTGTTTCTAATTCAAGAGGTAAGTGACATGCTTTCCCATTGACCATTTTATACGGAGACATACCCATAGGATTTTTATATGCAGTTCTATAGTCCCATAATGCATCATCAAGTTTCTTGGACCAATTCTTTCTAGACCTATTAACAGTCTTTTGCAAAATTAAGTTGAGTTCTCTATTACTCAATTCTACTTGACAACTAGACTAAGGGTGATAAGGAGATGCAATTCTATGATTAACATCATATTTAGCAAGCATTTTACGGAAAGCACCATGAATAAAAATGTGAACCACCATCGGTCATTAAATATCTAGGGACTTCAAATCTCGGAAAAATAACTTCTTTAAGAATTTTAATAGAAGTGTTATGATCAACACTACTAGTTGGAAAAGCTTCTACCCACTTAGTAACGCAATCAACAGCAACTAAAATATGTGTATAACCATTAGAGGAAGGAAAAGGTCCCATATAGTCAAAGCCCCAAACATCAAATGGTTCAATAACAAGTGAATAGTTCATAGGCATTTCTGGACGTCTACTAATGTTACCAATTCTTTGACATTCATCACAAGATAAGACAAACTTACGGGCATCCTTGAAGAGAGTAGGCCAATAAAAACCAGATTGCAATACCTTATGTGCAGTTCTATCTCCAACATGGTGTCCTCCATAAGCTTCGGAGTGACACTCGCGTAGGATCTGTTCCTGTTCATGCTCAGGTACACAATGTCTAATAACACCATCTACTCCTTCTTTATAAAGATGTGGGTCATCCCAAAAGTAATGCCTCAAATCATAGAAGAACTTTTTCTTTTGCTGGTATGTGAAACTAGGTGGTATAAACTTAGCAACAATGTAATTAGCATAATCAGCATACCATGGAGCAGTATGAGAAGCATTTATGACATTTAGTTGCTCATCAGGAAAGCTATCATTAATAGGTAGTGGGTCATCAAGCACATTTTCTAACCTAGACAAGTTGTCTGCAACGGGGTTCTCAGCTCCTTTTCTATCAACAATATGCAAATCAAATTATTGTAGCAAGAGAACCCATCTAATAAGTCTAGGTTTAGCATCTTTCTTTTCCATAAGATATTTAATAGGAGCATGATCAGTGTGAATAGTTACTTTAGAATCAACTATATAAGGCCTAAACTTATCACAAGCAAATACAACTGCTAAGAATTCTTTTTTAGTAGTAGCATAATTTCTTTGAGCATTGTCTGGAGTTTTACTAGCATATTGAATAACATTTAGTTTCTTATCAACTCTTTGTCCTAGAACAGCACCTACAGGACAATCACTAGCATCACACATAATTTCAAAGGGTAAATTCCAATCTGGTGGCTGGACAATAGGTGCAGATATCAATGCTTTCTTAAGTATTTCAAATGCTTCTACACAATCATCATCAAAGACAAATGGTATATCTTTTTGTAATAAATTAGTCAGAGGTCGAGAAATTTTTGAGAAGTCCTTAATGAACCTCCTATAAAAACCGGCATGACCAAGGAAACTTCTTATACCTTTGATGTCCTTGGGACATGGCATCTTTTCAATAGCATCAACCTTGGCTTTATCAACTTCAATACCTCTTTCAGAAACTTTATGCCCCAAGACAATACCTTCATTAACCATAAAGTGGAACTTTTCCCAATTCAAGACAAGATTAGTTTCTTCACATCTCTGCAAAACTCGATCAAGGTTGCTCAAGCAATCATCAAAAGAAGATCCATAGACGAAAAAGTCATCCATGAAAACCTCACAAATCTTTTCACAAAAGTTAGAGAATATATCCATCATGCATCTTTGAAAGGTAGCAGGTGCATTACATAAACCAAAAGGCATACTTCTATAAGCAAAAGTACCAAAAGGGCATGTAAAAGTAGTCTTTGATTGATCTTTGGCTGACACATGTATTTGAGAGAAACCAGAATAACCATCTAGAAAGCAAAAATGTGTATGTTTGGACAATATTTCTAGCATTTGATCGATAAAAGGTAAGGGGTAATGATCTTTTTTAGTAGCCTTATTTAATTTGCGGAAATCAATTACCATCCTATAACCTGTAATAATTCTTTGAGGAATCAATTCATCTTTATCATTAGGAACAACAGTAATACCTCCCTTCTTAGGGACACAATGGACAGGGCTTACCCACTGACTATCAGCAACGGGATAAATTATACCTGCCTCAAGGAGCTTTAGTATCTCCTTTCTTACCACTTCTTTTATTTTAGGATTCAGCCGGCGTTGATGATCATGAACTGGTTTAGCATCTTCTTCCAAATTAATTTTATGTTGACATAGAGTGGGACTAATGCCCTTAAGATCATCAAGAGTATACCCAATAGCAGCGCGGTGCTTCTTCAGAGTTTTCAATAATCTCTCTTCCTCATGCTCTGAAAGTTTAGCACTAATAATAACAGGATATATCTTTTTCTCATCAAGATAAGCATATTTAAGAGTATCAGGTAACATTTTAAGCTCAAACACGGGATCACCCTTGGGTGGAGGAGGATCCCCTAGGATTTCAACAGGTAAATTATTTTTTAGAATAGGTTCCTGTTTAAAGAATACTTCATCTAATTCCCTTCTTTCGTTCATAAACATATCATTTTCATGGTCTAGCAAATATTGTTCTAAAGGATCACTAGGAGTTACAGCAATAGAAGCAAGACCAATAATTTCATCCTTACTAGGTAATTCTTCTTCATGGTGTTGTCTACTAAATTTAGAAAAATCAAATTCATGAGCCATATCATCTAAACCGATAGTAACAACATCTCTTTTGCAATCTATGATAGCATTAACAGTATTTAAGAAGGGTCTACCAAATATAACGGGACAAAAGCTATCCTGTGGGGAACCAAGAACAAGAAAATCAGCAGGATATTTAGTTTTCCCACACAAGACTTCAACATCTCTAACAATTCCCATTGGTGAAATAGTATCTCTATTGGCAAGTTTAATTGTGACATCAATATCTTCCATCTCAGCAGGTGCAATATCATGCATAACTTCTTGGTATAAGGAATAAGGTATTGCACTAGCACTAGCACCCATATCACCTGAGCCATGATAACAATGATCTCCTATTTTAACAGAAATAACAGGCATGCCTACCACAGGTCTAGGTTTATCTTTATCACGGGGTTTAGCAATTCTAGCAGTTTCATCACAGAAATAAATAACATGCCCATCAATATTATCAGACAAGAGATCTTTAACAATAGCAACATTAGGTTCAACTTTAACTTGCTCAGGAGGTCTATATGTTTTAATATTGCTTTTACGAACTACAATTGAAGCTTTAGCATGATCCTTTATCCTAACAGGGAAAGGTGGTTTCTCAACATAAGAAGTAGGAACAACAGGATCATTATAAGTGATAGTCTTTTCTTCAACTTTAATAGGTGCAGCTACTTTTACTTCTATGGGAGGATGATATTTAAACCACTTATCCTTGGGGAGATCAACATAGGTAACAAAAGATTCACAGAAATAAGCTACTATCTCAGAGTCAAGTCCATATTTAGTGCTAAATTTACGAAAAATATTGGTATCCATAAAAGATTTAACACAATCAAAACTAGGTGTCATACCTGACTCCTTACCATTGTCGAGGTCCTAATCTTCAGAGTTGCGTTTAATTCTTTCCAATAAATCCCATTTGAATTCAATAGTCTTCATCATAAAAGAGCCATCACAAGAAGTATCAAGCATGGTGCGATTGTTACCAGAAAGCCGAGCATAAAATTTTTGAATAATCATTTCTCTTTCATGATTGGGGCATGAATATAATATTGATTTAAGCCCCCCCTAAGCTTGAGTGATGCTTTCTCCTTCACGAGGCCAAAACCTATATATATAATTGTGATCACGATGAACAAGATGCATATGATAAAACTTCTGATGAAATACCAATTTCAATCATTTGTAATTCCAAGACCTCATATCATCACATAGCCTATACCATGTCGATGCATCTACCCTCAAAGATAAAGGGAAGACCTTCGTCTTAACAACATCTCCGGGTACACCTGCAAGCTTAAATAATCCACAAACTTTATCCACATATATCAGATGTTCATCAGGATGTTTTGTTCCATCTCCTAAAAAAGGATTAGCTAGCAGTTTTTCTATCATACCCGCAGGAACTTCAAAGCAAGCACTTTCATTTTCATTTTCATTTTCAGTAGGTTCAGTAGGTTGAGGAGCAACTCTTTGCTCTACTGGTCGGGGTGAAGATACCCCGAACAAGCCCCTCAGAGGATTACTTTCCATAGTAACAATTGACAGTAAATTTCAGCACACTATATAAAATTTTCCTTACCAAATTCCACCTACCAAAGGCGCTTCACTCCCCGGCAACGACGCCAGAAAAGAGTCTTGATGACCCACAAGTATAGGGGGTCTATCGTAGTCCTTTCGATAAGTAAAAGTGTCAAACCCAACGAGGAGCAGAAGGAAATGATAAGCGGTTTCCAGCAAGGTATTCTCTGCAAGTACTGAAATAAGTGGTAACAGATAGTTTTGTGATAAGATAATTTGTAACAAGCAACAAGTAACAAAAGTAAATAAGGTGCAGCAATGTGGCCCAATCCTTTTTGTAGCAAAGGATAAGCCTGGACAAACTCTTGTATGATGTAAAGCGCTCCCGAGGACACATGGGAATATCGTCAAGCTAGGTTTCATCACGTTCATATGATTCGTGTTCGGTACTTTGATAATTTGGTATGTGGGTGGACCGGTGCTTGGGTACTGCCCTTACTTGGACAAGCATCCCACTTATGATTAACCTCTATTGCAAGCTTCCGCAACTACAACAAAAGTATTAAGGTAAACCTAACCATAGCATGAAACATATGGATCCAAATCAGCCCCTTACGAAGCAACGCATAAACTAGGGTTTAAGCTTCTATCACTCTAGCAACTCATCATCTACTTATTAATTCCCAATGCCCTCCTCTAGGCCCAAATAATGGTGAAGTGTCATGTAGTCGACGTTCACATAACAACACTAGAGGAGAGACAACATACATCTCATCAAAATATCGAACGAATACCAAATTCACATGACTACTAACAGCAAGACTTCTCCCACGTCCTCAGGAACAAAAGCAACTACTCACAAAGCATAAAATTTTTCATAATCAGATGGGTATTAATATGCATATAGGATCTGAACATATGATCTTCCACCAATTAAACTAACTAGCATCAACTACAAGGAGTAATTAACACTACTAGCAACCTACTAGCACCAATCCCGGACTTGGAGACAAGAATTGGATACAAGAGATGAACTAGGGTTTTGAGATAAGATGGTGCTGATGAAGATGCTGATGGAGATTTCCCTCTCCCGATGAGAGGAGCGTTGGTGATGACGATGGCGATGGTTTCCCCCTCTGGGAGGGAAGTTTCCTCGGCAGAACAGCTCCGCCAGAGCCCTAGATTGGTTCTGCCAAGGTTCCGCCTCGTGGCGACGGAGTTTCGTCCGAGAAGATGGCTTATGATTTTTTTCCCATCGAAAGACTCCATATAGTAGAAGATGGCCACCGGAGGGCCACCAGGGGGCCCATGAGGTAGGGGGCGCGCCCAGGGGGTAGGGCGCGCTCCCACCCTCGTGGGCAGGGTGTGGCCCCCCTGGTGAAGTTCTTGCTCTCAGTATTTTTTATATATTTGGAAAACATCTTCCGTGAAGTTTCAAGACTTTTGGAGCTGTGCAGAATAAGTCTCTAATATTTGCTCCTTTTCCAGCCCAGAATCCCAGCTGCCGGCATTCTCCCTCTTTATGTAAACCTTGTAAAATAAGAGAGAATAGGCATAAGTATTGTGACATAATGTGTAATAACATCCCATAATGCAATAAATATCAATATAAAAGCATGATGCAAAATGGACGTATCAAGGAACAACTCCCTCTCGTCCCATCGCGCCCGCCAAGTTCCAGTGCTTCGGGCTCGGATGCTGCTCATGGTGTGGCGTCAGCAGGGGAGCTGGTCCGTTATCAAGGCGCCCCAAGCTTGCGCTTTCGCTGTCCTTCCTTCGCGACCTTGCTCAGAGTGCAGCAGGCGTGCCAATGGCTCCTCCCCTGGTCATGGTTGGTAGCTGGCTAGCCTCGATCCTGAAGTCTTCTTCAAGCAGCGGGCCTTGTTCGGTTTGGGCCCCTCGCGAGGGTCATCTGGTGCCTGGGGCTGAGCCAGCCCCCAGCCCCCAACCAGGAGGTGGTGTGCCACTTGATGCTCCACCTGCAGCCCCCGAGGTGGAGGACGAGATGGGCCGAGCGTTCGAGCTCGAGCGCGGGCGCAGCATGGTCCGCCACGAGCTCTTCCAGGAGGCGATGGGCGCGATGAGCCGCCTTGGTGAAGAGCTTGCTGGCGTCGACTCGCGTCTTGAGGCTGAAAGTCTTCGGTTGGTGGAGGAGCAGCGCAAGCTGCGAGTGGCCATCAACCTTGGTCATTATCATCGCGACCTCGAGAACGCGAAGGCGGAGGCATCCCTCAAGATTGCCAATGAGGCCCGCTCGCGAGCTTTGGAAGAAGCTCACGAGGTCGATCGCCGCCGCGAGGCTGCAGAGGAGCGCACGTGGGAGCTCCAGGCCTGGAGCGCGTCCCTCGAGCAGCAGGTCAAGGCGCGTGGGGCCGCCCTTGCGTCGATGAGGGGGAGGCTTGTGGAGGAAGAGAAGGTCCAGCGGCGCGAGGAGATGCTGGCCCTGGAAGCCGTGGAACGCAGCCTCGAGCTCGAGCGGCTGGAGACGAGGGAGCGTCAAGTCGCTCAAGCTGAAGATGTCGTCGGGGTCCGCGAGACCAGAGTCGAGGAGGAGATCAATCGCCGGGTGGCCGTGGTTCGCGCAGATCTAGAGGGCAGGTACGACTTGAAGCTGAAGCTCGCCGGTCAGGAGGGTGCGGGCAGGGTCGCCGCGCTCGGGCCCAGGTTGGACGAGGCCGAGAGGCGTGCGGAGGCCACAACCGCCGCCTTGGTTACGGTGCAGGCGGACTTGGCCTCCGCCCGTGCCGAGCTGCTTTCCCTCCGGAGGCGAGTTGACGACGCCGAGGCCGTTGCTCGACAGAACAGGGAGGAAGTGCTTCAATGCCGAACGCTGGAGCGCGAGCACGCTCCTATGCTTCAAGACCTTCGGAACAGGGCCAACACCGCCCTGGGCTATATCTGCAACGAGAACGCCCCGACCCCTCCCTCAAGTGACTACGCCAGTCACCTGACCTTCTTCACCGAGGTGGTGACGCGCTTGGAGGCTCAATCTGCCAGAGCTCGGCAGCTTGTGGAGGAGAGGGGTCATGGCCTGCTTCAGCGCGCCTTCTCCCGTGTCTTCAGCCACCTCCTGAACACCGGCCCCAACTTCGACTTTGATGTCGCCATTGCCCCTATACCCATGGCTGTCCGGGGCGACCTGGCGCGTTTGGTAGAGGATCATGTCGACGCGTTGGTCAGGGCCTTCACCTCAAAGAACGATGGGGTGGTGGTCATTACGGACGAAGATGACGTGGTCGACGACGGCGACGGGGGCGTCACCGACGGCGGCGACGGTTTTGACGAAGATGATGATGATGCGAGCGATGCGTCCATGGACGATGCAGCGAGCGATATCTCTGGTTGATCCCATATTCTTCTGTTGTTTTATTCTGCATGCAAAACTCGGGCGCGGCCCTTGGAAAACTTGTAAGAGTATTTTGAGAGGGGAGCCCCTCGTGTAAGCAAACCGCATTTTTTACTTTCCTATGCGATATGGGTATGTGTCCTTGTGAGCTCGTGAGCTCATGAAGCTGGGGTGAGTCTCCCGACGTGGTTTACCTTAGTCAGCGCCAACTTAGGGCTGGGTCGTGAGGTGATGATTTCCTGAGAATCCTGCGAAGCTTACCGCCTCGTTTGAAGGGGCCCCGCAAGGGGTGAGCACAACGGTAGTGCTAGCGCGTGCTTTGTGTGGTCCGACTCGCGAGGAGCTTTGCGAGGGAGAGGCGACGGACGTGAGTCCCAAACCAAACAAGATCCATAAGGCGAGAAACGGCTCAAATGAGAAAAGGCACCCCCCGCACATATCGATAAAAATTCAGCTTCAACTTAAGTCCAGAATCAGAAAGCAAAGCCACAGAAAGAAAGATCCAAAGCAAAAGGCCGCGTCCGGCACCTAGTCTAGTCTTCGGGTCTTCAAGTCTTCTCACCAGCGCGGAGCTAAGTAATGTCCACTAGGCATGGGGGGAGCCCCAGGGCCTGAGGCCGGCGCTCCTGAGACTCCGGGGCATGTACAACCTCAACTCATTATTACGTGAGAGTGTCACGGGCGGCGAGCTTCACAGGCACCGGGCCTTCTTCATAGGTACCGGCCTTGCTTCATATCGCTAGACGAGGGCCCCGCCTTGTGCCACCCTCTACCTCCTTTGAGCCGACCAGAGACCAGGACGACACAAAGGAGGGAAAGGGGACGCCAGCGGTTTCCTCGGCGACCACGGGTACTCTGCCGGGGGAAGGGTCGTTGTAGCCACCCCGGCAGAGGGCCTACCTCTGGGTGTCCCCTGGTTTCGCGTGCCTTGGGGAGGGGCCTTGCTCCTGGCTCCCTCCCACGGCCCCCAGCGTGTCTCCTTGTTGAAACGGGTGCCGCCGTGCCAGGGTCGCCGATTGATGTTGCAGCCCATGGTTAGCATAAGCCTGTTCCTGAGAGGTTAGCGGTACTTTGTAGTTGCCGTCGTCGGCGCGATCGTTGTGGTTCTCCACCGGCCCTTGGAAGGCTTCGACTCCTAGCGCCCCTTCTCCCCAATCTTCTCTAATGAATGAGCCGATGTCGTCCTCTGGTGCGTACCCTTGGTCCATCATGCGGGGCACGTAGGCTTCCGGGGCCGTCATCCCGAACACTTCGCCGTGGTGCCCCACACTCCACATTGCTCCGCCCATGATGGCGTCTCGGGGGTGATAATATGGCATCCGGCCGGGACCATGAGGGGTGACGCTCGCGCTTGTGCTCGTCGAGGGCGGCATGGGGGGGGGGGTTGGAGCCCCCTACGCCGCCGGCCATGCTGATGTTGACAAAGCCCCCAGGCGTAGTCGATGGCGTGCAGGTGTGGTGAGGCTCGCCGCGCAACCTTGCAGTGGTCTGGGAGGGGAGTTGATAGTAGAAGGGTGGCGCTCCCAACGCCGCTGCGTCCAGCAGCTCGGCAACACGCTCGAGTAGTGTGTCCTAGCCGCTCTCCATTAGCCTGCATCACAGCAGCTCCCTTGCTACTGTGAGTGCCGCCCGCATGTTCGCTTGCTCTTGTCGTGAGTGCAGCGCTGTTGCTGCGGCGTGACTCACTGCTCTCGCCGTGGCTCGTACTTGCCGCGGGGTGAGGGTGGATGATGCCTGGCTGTGCTGTCCATGCCCGACGGAGCTTGGTGGCGCCCGCGCCACTTGGTGTGCGGGGGCGAGACCTTCATGGGCAGGCGGCGCCGTCCGGGCCGGCCAAGCTGCTCAGCGGTCGGATCCGGCCCTTGGGTCGCCAGACATCGTAGCCGGTGATCATCGGAGAGCTGATTGGCGGAGAAGAAGCTCCGGTGCACCCCTACCTAGCGCACCAAATGTCGGATGTGGGGTTCTGGCTACCCTTAAGGTTCGAACACTGGGGTGCGCGCGAAGTCTCTCCCTCCTACCAATCTACGCTCTAGCTCGCTAGGATCTTGCGGACGAACTCGATGAACTCGCAACACAGAAAGACATAGGGTTTATACTGGTTCGGGCCGCCATTGTGGTGTAATACCCTACTCCAGTGTGGTGGTGGTGGATTGCCTCTTGGGCTGATGATGAACAGTACAAGGGAAGAACTGCCTCCTGAGGTTGAGGTGTTCTTGTGCGTATGAACTTGTAGTGCAGGGATTCGATCTCTCTCCCTCCCTCTCTATGGTGGCGGCTAGTCCTATTTATAGATGCCCTGGTCCTCTTCCCAAATATCGAGTGGGAAGGGAGCCAACAATGGCGGGCTAATTTGAAGGGGGACAACTAGTACAAGCTATCCTGGCAAAAGTAGTCTTCGCCTGTGAAAGGCTCTGGTGATGACGCCGTCTTGGGCTCCACAATGACCTCCGTCTTGCGGTCCTCCTGGTCTTGGTCTTGTTGCACCGAAATGGAAACCTTTGCCTGAGGCCTCGGTACTCTGCAGCTGCACTTGCCTCCCTTGCACCAAAGAGGAAACAAGGACGCTGCGCGCGCTGGCGCCCGCCTAGCGCCCGCCTGGTGTCGATTGTGATGGCTTACATCACGAGAGCCTCGTGAGGTTTGCCTTGCCTTGATATCTTCGCTCCTCGCGAGCCTGCCTGACCAGGCCACTCCTGAGGAGGTCTTGACGCCGTCCGCCTCATGAGGCTTGGCCCCTCGCGAGGGTCTTGGGTGCCTTGTTGGTGAAGGTGGGTCGTACGGCCTGCTGGCTTAGCCACGCCTTGGGCCGTAGGCAGTCAAGTCTGGGGACGCCCGTTCCCAGAACGCCGACAAAGCCCAAGTCTGCCCCCGAGCCTTCAGCTCAAGCTCAAGCCCCCAAAACATCTGCACCCAAGAGATCTACAAGGAACATCCCTGCTGCTGAGAAGAATAAGGCCCCAGTGCCTAAAGCTCAAGAAGAAGGTGATGAGCTACTAGTGCTAAATATACTGAAGCCCAAGATTCTGGATCATAGTGATGATCATCCTGTGGTAGAAAACATGAAAGAAAGGAAGGATGCAGGTCTAAGACTCTAGAGACAGACTGATCCCTATGCCACCAAAAGGAGAACTGTTGTGGACTGCCGCTTTCACACAAAGGAACAACAGGATTTCTATGAGATAGTTTTATTGGACAAGAAGCCCATTGTTTTTGATATGAAGTGGGTTGATTGGAAATACATTGATGACAATGAGGATTACTTCCCAAGTGTTCATGAGAGCTTGAGAATGAATGAAGTTGACAAATTGTTTGGTCAAAAGTTGACAAAGTGGAACGATGAGATGATCATGCAATTTTATTCCACTGCTCACTTCTATCCAGATGGAAGGATTGTCTGGATGACTGAAGGGACAAAGTATCAATTAACAATCTCTGAATGGGCCAAGTTGATCAATGCCCCAAAGGAATAGGAAAATGACACTGATGTATATGCCAAGCCTAGAAAGGATCACAACTCCATGGCCAACATGTACAAGGCCATTCCTGATAAGGCCCTGGAGACACACAAACTTGGATCCATATAGTATCTACTGCAGGTGTGACCACTATCAACACTATCTTGAGGCACACTCTTTTGCCCAAGTCAGGAGATCATAGAATGATTTGTGGTCACTCAATCAACTTGCTTCACCTATTTGATGTACCTTAGAAGTTCAAGGTGATGAGTCTGATTGTTTAAACTGTGAAGAGAATAGTCGCTGATCAGAAGAGATCGTGTGGATATGCCCTCACATTCAAATGTTGATCAATTTCAAGATGGTAACCGGGACATATCTTCTTGATAAAGAGCATCTTCCCCTGAGGCCAGAATTTGAGGACAACGAGATTGTCATGGATGCATCCCATCCTACTTGTGCAAAAGCCCGGGAGAAGAGAGAGAAAGCAAAGGTTGCAAAAGTAGCAAAGGCAGCAAGTGCACCAGATGCTTCTACTGTGATTCTCAAGACCAAGCAAGATCAACTCAGTTATATGCTTGAGGCTACAGTGAGAATTGAGAAGGGCTTGGCCACCCTGACTCAAAATCAAGAGAGTCTTGAGAGGATTATTGAGACTAAAATTCATGATCTAGATGTGAAGGTCACAGAGATACAGACCACTATGGAGAAGCTCCAAGAAGATGCTGAGGACAGGGATGACAGACGCACCACAGATACTTTCCAGAGAGTGCCAAGGGCACAAAGGTCAACAATTGTGCCAGTTGCCTAAGACTCCAGGACTACCATTTCAGCACCTGCAACAACTGCCTCGGTTGTACCTCCAGTGTCAACCCCTCCAGCTCCACAAACATCTTCTGAAGCATTTGCAGATGTCCTCATCTCCATGCCGTCTATGCACACCGGAGCAACAAGCCATAAGACCCCTTCAGGAGCTCCCGGAGATCGTACCTAGAGTGTTGCATAGCACTATACATTTTCAAGCTTTTTGGTAACTTGTTGCTAAAGGGCGAGAAAGTGTATAGATCATTAGGCTTCGAGAGAGAGCGTGTTTTGCTTTTTATTTGCCTCTCTTGCTACTTTGATCACTTGCTTTGATCATTTGGTTGTTTGATTCCTATGCTACTACTTTTGTTATGCTCGTGAGATACTTATGTGATCATGTGTTTGATCATATACTATGCCTTATTGTGTGCTTGCATGCTTATATCTATGATATTTGTGTATGATCAATCACTTCTACCCTTGGTGATGAGTGCATGTTATCCAACTCTTATCATTTTGAGTGCTGAACCAAGATGTATGTGACATGGAAGAGTGACCCATGATCCTAATCGATTGTGCATTTGCATTCAAAAGAAAATTTTAAATAATGCACAAATTTAGGGGGAGCTCTTGCTTATCACATACTTCTCGAAGCGATGATATATTTCATTCATATTATCATTTGTCAAAGCTTTGATCTATATGTTGTCATGAATTACCAAAAAGGGCGGGATTGAAAGTGCAACTAATCCCCGGGTGGTTTTGGTAATTCATAACAACATATAGTTCATTGAACTAATATCCATTCAAGTTAAATATTTCAGAAAGTTCAATGTTTGGCATGGCATGGACTAGAGATGTGGACCCCTCAAAATGATAAGGACAAATATTGGCAAAAGCTCAAGACTCTTCATTTCTATTTTAGTGATCCAAGATCACATTGAGTCCATACGAAAGCCAATACTATTAAAAGGGGATGAGGTGTTGCTTAATGGTCTACTTGCTCAAAGTGCTTAGTGATATTGCTCCGAAAACCCTCAGCCACTTTCTCATTTCCAAATATGTCCAAAACTCCAAGTCAAACTCAGCCCCATCGAAATGACCTATCTGGCGCTGCCGAGTTCATTTAACATAGCCACTGCCAGAAACCCTAGACAATTCGGTCACACCGATATGGATCTCGGTCTCACGGAGATGGCCTTGCAAACTCTCTATTGCCTGTTGTAATTATTTCGGTCTCACTGAAATGTGCAATCAGTCACACAGAGTTTGCGTGACCAACTCTCTATTTGCTCTTTGCTGAAATTGGTTTCACCGAGTTCAAGCAATTGGTCTCACCGAGATGAGGTTTTGCCCTAGCCCTAGCACATCGGTCCCACCGAGTTGTTCCAGTCGGTCCCATCGAGATTCCTAACGTTCACATTTTGACCTGAGTCGGTCTCACCAAGTTCTTCTATTCGGTCTGACCGATTTGGGTCAAATGTGTGTGACGGTTGGATTTTGTGTGGAGGCTTGATACGTCTCCAACGTATCTATAATTTTTTATTTCTCCATGCTATATTATCTACTGTTTTGGACATTATTGGGCTTTATTATCCACTTTTATATTATTTTTGGGACTAACCTATTAACCGGAGGCCCAGCCCATAATTGTTGTTTTTTTGCCTGTTTTAGGGTTTCGAAGAAAAGGAATATCAAACGGAGTCCAAGCGGAATGAAACCTTCGGGAACATGATTTTCTCAATGAACAAGACCCAGGAGACTTGGACCCTACGTCAAGACACAGAAGAAGAGGCCACGAGGTAGGGGTGCGCGCCTATACCCCCCCAGGCGCGCCCTCCACCCTCGTGGACCCCCTGTTGCTCCACCGACGTACTCCTTCCTCCTATATATACCTACGTACCCCCAAACGATCAGATATGGAGCCAAAAACCTAATTCCACCGCCGTAGCTTTCTGTATCCACGAGATCCCATCTTGGGGCCTGTTCTAGAGCTCCGCCGGAGGGGGCATCGATCATGGAGGGCTTCTACATCAACACCATAGCCTCTCCGATGAAGTGTGAGTAGTTCACCTCAGACCTACGGGTCCATAGTTATTAGCTAGATGGCTTCTTCTCTCTTTTTGGATATCAATACAATGTTCTCTCCCTCTCTTGTGGAGAACTATTCGATGTAATTTTCTTTTTGCGGTGTGTTTGTTGAGACCGATGAATTGTGGGTTTATGATCAAGTCTATCTATGAATAATATTTGAATCTTCTCTGAATTCTTTTATGTATGATTGGTTATCTTTGCAAGTCTCTTTGAATTATCAGTTTGGTTTGGCCTACTAGATTGATCTTTCTTGCAATGGAAAAAGTGCTTAGCTTTGGGTTCAATCTTGCGGTGTCCTTTCCCAGTGACAGTAGGGGCAGCAAGGCACGTATTGTATTGTTGCCATCGAGGATAACAAGATGGGGTTTTCATCATATTGCCTGAGTCTATCCCTCTACATCATGTCATCTTGCTTAAGGCGTTACTTTGTTTTTAACTTAATACTCTAGATGCATGCTGGATAGCGGTCGATGAGTGGAGTAATAGTAGTAGATGCAGGCAGGAGTCGGTCTACTTTTCTCAGACGTGGTGCCTATATACATGATCATACATATATATTCTCATAACTATGCTCAATTCTGTCAATTGCTCAACAGTAATTTGTTCACCCACCGTAGAATACTTATGCTCTCGAGAGAAGCCACTAGTGAAACCTATGGCCCCCGGGTCTGTCTTCATCATATTAATCTCCTACTACTTAGTTATTTCCTTTGCTTTTTATTTTGCCTTTATTTTACTTTGCATCTTTATCACAAAAATACCAAAAATATTATCTTATCATATCTATCAGATCTCACTCTCGTAAGTGGCTGTGTAGGGATTGACAACCCCTATTCGCGTTGGTTGCGAGGATTTATTTGTTTTGTGCAGGTACGAGGGACTCGCGCATAGCCTCCTACTGGATTGTTACCTTGGTTCTCAAAAACTGAGGGAAATACTTACGCTACTTTGCTGCATCATCCCTTCCTCTTCGGGTAAAACCAACGCAGTGCTCAAGAGGTAGCAAGAAGGATTTCTGGCGCCGTTGCCGGGGAGGTCTACGCAAAAGTCAACATACCAAGTACCCATCACATACCCTTATCTCCCGCATTACATTATTTGCCATTTGCCTCTCATTTTCCTCTTCCCCACTTCACCCTTGCCATTCTATTCGTCCTCCCTCTCTTTTCGCTCACCTTTCTTCCGCCATGTCTAAATCAAAAAGGGTTGGGGGTTCTCTCCAGAGTTTTATTACTTTGGACAACCCTTCTATTCTCGCTAAGCTCATAAATAAGGATACTATGGAAAAACCTACCGGAGTTATCAATGAGAGTCTTAATAATTTTGATGAAGATGATTCTGGAATTTTTTGTTATTTACTTGATGAATCTTTGGAAGATGCTTGATATAGACTATTAAGGATCAGGGCTAGCTATGTTCCTCAATATCAAATTGAAGTTTACTTAAAAAGCTTTTATATTGCCATGCCTTCTTCTTTTAAGCATGTCTTAGATTCTATATTTGAAGAATGTTTTCTTGAAGGGGATGTCGTAGACACTTATGAAAAAATGAAAACTATATTTGTGCACCCCATGAATGAGAAAGTTGAATCTACATCTCTTTTGCTCTCTTACCAAAATGAATCTATTAAAGAGATAAAGGCTAGCCTAGATACAAATTTCCGTAACATACCTAATCTTTATTCTACCATTAATAGCCATGTGCTTTATCAAAATAGAAGGATTAGTTCTATACATAGCAAGTTTGCTCTGTTCTTTCCTAATACCAAAGATGGCAATACCTAGATCTATCCTTGCTTGTCATGCCTAGCTAGGGGCGTTAAACGATAGCGCTTGTTGGGAGGCAACCCAATTTTATTTTTATTCCTTGCTTTTTTCTCTTGTTTAGTAATAAATAATTTATCTAGCCTCTTTTTTGGTTGTTATTTTTGTGTTTAATTAGTGTTTGTGCCAAGTAGAACCGTTGGGAAGACTTGGGGAAAGTCTTGTTACACTTGCTGTAAAAACAGAAACTTTAGCGCTCACGAGAACTGCTGTCGTTTTTATTTTGAAAGTGATATTTAGTTAATTCTTTCTGAAGATGATTAATAGATAAATTCCTCACGTACAGAAATTTATTTTAGAATTTTTGGGGTTCCAGATCTTGCGCTAGCTACAGATTACTACAGACTGTTCTGTTTTTGACAGATTCTGTTTTTTGTGTGTTGTTTGCTTATTTTGATGAATCTATGGCTAGTAAAATAGTTTATAAACCATAGAGAAGTTGGAATACAGTAGTTATAACACCAATATAAATAAATAATGAGTTCATTACAGTACCTTGAAGTGGTCTTTTGTTTTATTTCGCTAACGGAGCTCACGAGATTTTCTACTTTAAGTTTTGTGTTGTGAAGTTTTCAAGTTTTGGGTGAAGATTTGATGGATTATGGAACAAGGAGTGGCAAGAGCCTAAGCTTGGGGATGCCCATGTCACCCCCAAGATAATCTAAGGACACCTAAAAGCCAAAGCTTGGGAATGCCTCGGAAGGCATCCCCTCTTTCGTCTAGTTCTATCGGTAACTTTACTTGGAGCTATATTTTTATTCGCCACATGATATGTGTTTTGCTTGGAGCGTCTTGTATGATTTGAGTCTTTATTTGTTAGTTTACCACAATCATCCTTGCTGTAGACACCTTTTTAGAGAGCCATACATGATTTGAAACTTGTTAGAATACTCTATGTGCTTCGCTTATATCTTTTGAGTTATATAGTTTTGCTCTAGTGCTTCACTTATATCTTTTAGAGCACGGTGGTGGATTTGTTTTATAGAAACTATTGATATATGATGCGTCACTTAGATTATTTTGAGAGTCTTAAATAGCATGGTAATTTGCTTCAAATCCTAATATGCTTGGTATACAAGATTAGTAATAAAACTTTCTTATGAGTGTGTTGAATACTATGAGAAGTTCAATGCTTGATAATTGTTTTGAGATATGAAGATGGTGATATTAAAGTTGTGCTAGTTGAGTAGTTGTGAATTTGAGAAATACTTGTGTTAAAGTTTGTGATTCCCGTAGCATGCACGTATGGTGAACCGTTATGTGATGAAGTCGGAGCATGATTTATTTTTTTGATTGTCTTCCTTATGAGTGGCGGTCGGGGACGAGCGATGGTCTTTTCCTACCAATCTATCCCCCTAGGAGCATGCGCGTAATACTTTTCTTTGATAACTTTTAGATTTTTGCAATAAGTATATGAGTTCTTTATGACTAATGTTGAGTCCATGGATTATACGCACTCTCACCCTTCCACCTTTGCTAGCCTCTCTAATACCGCGCACCTTTCGCCGGTATCATACACCCACCATATACCTTCCTCAAAATAGCCACCATACCTACCTATTATGGCATTTCCATAGCCATTCCGAGATATATTGCCATGCAACTTTCCACCGTTCCGTTTATTATGACACACTCCATCATTGTCATATTGCTTAGCATGATCATGTAGTTGACATCGTATTTATGGCAAAGCCACCATTCATAATTCTCTCATACGTGTCACTCTTGATTCATTGCATATCCCGGTACAACACCGGAGGCATTCATATAGAGTCATATTTTGTTCTCAAAATCGAGTTGTAATTCTTGAGTTGTAAGAAAAATAAAAGTGTGATGATCATCATTATTAGAGCATTGTCCCAGTGAGGAAAGGATGATGGAGACTATGATTCCCCCACAAGTCGGGATGAGACTCCAAACGAAAAATAAAAAAAGAGAAAGAAAAGAGGCCATAAAAAAGAGAGAAAAGGCCCAAATAAAAAATGAGAGAAAAAGAGAGAAGGGACAATGTTACTATCCTTTTACCACACTTGTGCTTCAAAGTAGCACCATGATATTCATAGTAGAGAGTCTCTCATGTTATCACTTTCATATACTAGTGGGAATTTTTCATTATAGAACTTGGCTTGTATATTCCAATGATGGGCTTCCTCAAATCTCCCTAGGTCTTCATGAGCAAGCAAGTTGGATGCACACCCACTTAGTTTCTTTTTGAGCTTTCATATACTTATAGCTCTAGTGCATCCGTTGCATGGAAATCCCTACTCACTCACATTGATATCTATTGATGGGCATCTCCATAGCCCATTGATACGCCTAGTTGATGTGAGACTATCTTCCCTTTTTTGTCTTCTCCACAACCATCATTCTATTCCACCTATAGTGCTATGTCCATGGATCACGCTCATGTATTGCGTGAAAGTTGAAAAAGTTTTGAGAATGTCAAAAGTATGAAACAATTGCTTGGCTTTGTCATCGGGGTTGTGCATGATTTAAATATTTTGTGTGGTGAAGATGGAGCATAGCCAGACTATATGATTTTGTAGGGATAACTTTCTTTTGCCATGTTATTTTGAGAAGACATAATTGCTTTGTTAGTATGCTTGAAGTATTATTATTTTTATGTCAATATTAAACTTTTGTCTTGAATCTTTTGGATCTGAATATTCATACCACAATTAAGAAGAATTACATTAAAATTATGCCAAGTAGCACTCCGCATCAAAAATTCTGTTTTTATCATTTACCTACTCGAGGACGAGCAGGAATTAAGCTTGGGGATGCTTGATACGTCTCCAACGTATATATAATTTTTTATTGCTCCATGTTATATTATCTACTGTTTTGGACATTATTGGGCTTTATTATCCACTTTTATATTATTTTTTGGGACTAACCTATTAACCGGAGGCCCAGCCCAGAATTGTTGTGTTTTGCATGTTTTAGGGTTTCGAAGAAAAGGAATATCAAACGAAGTCCAAACGGAATGAAACCTTCGAGAACGTGATTTTCTCAACGAACAAGACCTAGGAGACTTGGACCCTACGTCAAGACACAAAAGAGGAGGCCACGAGGTAGGGGCGCGCCTACCCCCCCAAGCGCGCCCTCCACCCTCGTGGGCCCCCTGTTGCTCCACCGACGTACTCCTTCCTCCTATATATACCTACGTACCCCCAAATGATCAGATACAGAGCCAAAAACCTAATTCCACCGCTGCAACTTTCTGTATCCGCGAGATCCCATCTTTGGGCCTGTTCTGGACCTCCACCGGAGGGGGCATCGATCACGGAGGTCTTCTACATCAACACCATAGCCTCTTCGATGAAGTGTGAGTAGTTCACCTCAGACCT
The DNA here is from genome assembly GCF_018294505.1 of Triticum aestivum. NCBI lineage: Eukaryota > Viridiplantae > Streptophyta > Magnoliopsida > Poales > Poaceae > Triticum > Triticum aestivum. The sequence goes on from NC_057800.1 coordinate 453,245,909, forward strand.
ACGGGTCCATAGTTATTAGCTAGATGGCTTCTTCTCTCTTTTTGGATCTCAATACAATGTTCCCCCCCCCCCTCTCTTATGGAGAACTATTCGATGCAATCTTCTTTTTGCGGTGTGTTTGTTGAGATTGATGAATTGTGGGTTTATGATCAAGTCTATCTTTGAATAATGTTTTAATCTTCTCTGAATTCTTTTATGTATGATTGGTTATCTTTGCAAGTCTCTTCGAATTATCAGTTTGGTTGGGCCTACTAGATTGATCTTTCTTGCAATGGGACAAGTGCTTAGCTTTGGGTTCAATCTTGCGATGTCCTTTCCCAGTGACAGTAGGGGCAGCAAGGCACGTATTGTATTGTTGCCATCGAGGATAACAAGATGGGGTTTTCATCATATTTCATGAGTCTATCCCTCTACATCATGTCATATTGCTTAAGGTGTTACTCTATTTTTAACTTAATACTCTAGATGCATGCTGGATAGCGGTCGATGAGTGGAGTAATAGTAGTAGATGCAGGCAGGAGTCGGGTCTACTTGTCTCGGACGTGATGCCTATATACATGATCATACCTAGATATTCTCATAACTATGCTCAATTCTGTCAATTGCTCAACAGTAATTTGTTCACCCACTGTAGAATACTTATGCTCTCGAGAGAAGCCACTAGTGAAACATATGGCCCCCGGGTCTATCTTCATCATATTAATCTCCTACTACTTAGTTATTTCATTTGCTTTTTATTTTGCCTTTATTTTACTTTGCATCTTTATCACAAAAATACCAAAAATATTATCTTATCATATCTATCAGATCTCACTCTCGTAAGTGGTCGTGTAGGGATTGACAACCCCTATTTGCATTGGTTGCGAGGATTTATTTGTTTTGTGCAGGTAGGAGGGACTCGCTCGTAGCCTCCTACTGGATTGATACCTTGGTTCTAAAAAACGGAGGGAAATACTTATGCTACTTTGCTGCATCATCCCTTCCTCTTCGGGGAAAACCAACACAGTGCTCAAGAGGTAGCAAGGCTATATATACCCCTCCACCCCTTCTCCATTTGAGAGAGAGCCATCAGAACATGCCTCCACTTCCACTACTCATTTTCTGAGAGATAACCACCTACTCGTTTGTTGAGACCAAGACATTCCAATCCAACCACAGGAATCTTGATCTCTAGCCTTCCCCAAGTTGCTTTCCACTCAAATCATCTTTCCACCATAGCCAAATCTGTGAGAGAGAGCTGAGTTTTGGGGAGACTATCATTTGAAGCACAAGAACAAGGATTTCATCATCAACACACCATCTATTACCTTTTGGAGAGTGGTGTCTCCTAGATTGGTTAGGTGTCGCTTGGAAGCCTCTGACAAGATTGTGGAGTTGAACCAAGAAGTTTGTAAGGGCAAGGAGATCGCCTACTTCGAAGATCAACCTGAGTGAGGCAAGTCCTTCATGGGCGATGACCATGGTGGGATAGACATGGTTGCTTCTTCATGGACCCTTCATGGGCGGAGCCCTCCGTGGACTCGCGCAACCGTTACCCTTCGTGGGTTGAAGTCTCCATCAAAGTGTACATATGATAGCACCACCTATCGGAACCACGCCAAAAATCTTCGTGTCTACATTGCATTTGCCTTCTCCAAACCCTTACCTTTACCTTCATATGCAATGCTTTACTTTCCGCTGCTACACTCTTAGAATTGCATGCGTAGGTTGATTGCTTGACTTGTACTAGTTGCTAAAATCTGCCAACACTTAAAATTGGGAAAATGTTAGATTTTTATTTGGTCAAGTAGTCCAATCACCCCCCTCTAGACCTACTTTCGATCCCACAAGTGGTATCAGAGCTTTGGTCTCCCTTTGCCTTGATTTCCATAGCTTTGGTGATCATAGCCTTGATTTCACAACCTAGGAGAGTATGGTGTCTAGCGAGGGAAATTACCACCGTAGGGGTCCTTACTTTGATGGTACTAATTTTGCTAGTAGGAAGCATAAGATGAAAATGCATATTCTTGGTCATAACCCCGCCATTTGGGCTATTGTGTTTATTGGCTTGCAAGGTGAATACTTTGAGGATGGAAGAGAACTAGATAGTGAAGCATCCACAGAAGAATTGAAGATGTTGCAATACAATGCTCAAGCTTGCGATATTCTCTTCTACGGATTGTGCCCTGAAAAACTCAACAAAATCAGCCGCCTTGAGAATGCAAATGAAATTTGGGATACTTTGGTTGATATGCACGAAGGTACCGTGCCCGTCAAGGAATCCAAATTGGATGTGCTTCAAAGTCAACTTGACAAGTTCAAAATGAAGGATGGTGAAGGAGTCGCTGAGATGTACTCTAGGCTTGCTCTCATCACAAATGAGATTGCCGGCTTAGGAAGCGAAGAGATGACCGACAAATTCATCATCAAGAAGATCCTAAGAGCCTTGGATGGAAAATATGATACCGTGTGCACCTTGATCCAAATGATGCCCAATTACAAAGATCTCAAGCCAATGGAAGTCATTGGTAGAATTGTTGCTCATGAGATGTCACCCAAGGATAAGGAAGAGCTTCACAACAAGTCTACTGGTGCTTATAAAGCTTCATGTGATGCTCCTACAACATCAATAAACTCAAAGTTCATCGGATCCCAATAAACACACCACAAAAAGGGTTACATCAAATAGATCTCCAAGAGACCATTGTACTAAGAATCAAGAGAGAGAGAGAGAGAGAGAGAGAGAGAGAGAGGAAGCCATCTAGCTACTAACTACGAGCCCGAAGGTCTACAATGAACTACTCACGCATCATCGGAGAGGCACCAATGAGGATGATGAACCCCTCCGTGATGGTGTCTTGATTGGAGCTGGTGTTTCTGGAACTTGCGGTGGCTGGAATTGTGTTTCGTCAACTCCCCTAGGATTTTTGGATTTTTGGGGTATTTATAGAGCAAAGGGGCAGTGCGGGAGGCGGCCGAGGTGAGCAAAACCCACCAGGGCATGCCTGGGCCCCCAGGCGCGCCCAGGTGGGTTGTGCTCCCCTCGGAGCCCCCCTTTGGTACTTCTTTGGCCCATCGTGTGTCTTCTGGTCCAGAAAAAATCTCCAAAAAGTTTTGCTGCATTTGGACTCCGTTTGGTATTGATTCTCTGCGAAGTAAAAAAACAAGCAAAAAATAGCTACTGGCACTGGCCACTATGTCAACAGGTTAGTCCCAAAAAATGATATAAAGTTGCTATAAAATGATTGTAAAACATTCAAGAATGATAATATAACATCATGGAACAATAAAAAAATTATAGATACATTGGAAACATATCAGTAGCATACTTTCTTGGACCATCATCCAAGGTTCTACTAGCATAGTGAATAATATTGAGTCTCTTATATACTCTTTGTCCTTGGACAATTTATACAACATTCACTAGCATCCCACATAATTTAAAAATGTAGGTTTCAATCAGGTGGTTGAATTTTAGGTACAATAACAAGAGCTTTGTTTAATGTTTCAATTTTCAAAAGCTTCAACACAATCATCATCAAAAGAAAATGGCATTGTCTGTATCGCTAAATGCATTATGGTATGTCTGAAGTGCATTACAATACAAAGCCTTGCATGTGAAACCTTTCCACCGCAGCTGAGAGAAGCACCCTGGTCCCACGACACCAGAGTTCCGTCACCTCCACTAGCTGTTCCGGTGGCAGCAAGAGGGAGGAAACCTCTGACATTGTTTTCGCTTGCTGATGACCCACAAGTATAGGGGATCAATTGTATTCCTTTCGATAAGTAAGAGTGTCAAACCAAACGAGGAGCAGAAGGAAATGACAAGTGGTTTTTAGCAAGGTAATGTCTGCAAGCACTGAAATTGTAAGTAATGAGTAGTTTGATAGCGAGATAATTTGTAATGAGCAAGTAATGATAATAGTAACAAAAGTGCAGCAAGGTAGCCCAATCCTTTTGAGGCAAAGGACAGGCCAAAACGGTCTCTTATGATAAGCAAAGTGTTCTTGAGGGTACACGGGAATTTCATCTAGTCACTTTCATTATGTTGGTTTGATTTGTGTTCGCTACTTTGATAATTTGATATGTGGATGGACCGGTGCTTTGGTGTTGTTCTTATTTGAACAAACCTCATACTTATGATTAACCCCCTCAGAAGCATCCGCAACTACGAGAAAAGTATTAAGAATAAATTCTGACAATAGCATTAAAATTTTGGATCCAATGGGCCCCTTACGGAATAGCGCATAAACTAGGGTTTAAGCTTCTGTCACTCTAGCAACCTATCATCTAATAACTACTCCACAATGCATTCCCTTAGGCCCAAATATGGTGAAGTGTCATGTAGTCGATGTTCACATGACACCACTAAGGGAATCACAACATACATACCATCAAAATATCGAACACATATAAAATTCACATGATTACTTGCAACAAGATTTCTCCTGTGACCTCAAGAACATAAGTAACTACTCATAAACGTTAACCATGCTCATGATCAGAGGGGTATTAAATAGCATATTGGATCTGAACATATAATCTTCCACCAAACAAACCATATAGTAGTCAACTACAAGATGTAATCAACACTACTAGTCACCCACAAGTACCAATCTATAGTTCCGGTACCAAAATTGAACACAATAGATGAACTAGGGTTTGAGAGGAAATGGTGTTGTTGAAGGTGTTGATGGAGATTGCCCTCCCCAAGATGGGAGAGTTGTTGGTGATGATGATGACGATGATTTCCCCCTTCGGGAGGGAAGTTCCCTCGGCGGAATCGCTCTGCCGGAGGGAAAAAGTGCTCATGCCCAAGTTCCGCCTCGAGACAGCGGTGCTTCGTCTCGAAAGTCATCTCCTTATTTTTCTAGGTCAAAATGACTTATATACCAGAAGATGGGCACTGGAAGTGGGCTGGGCGGAGCACAACCCACTAGGGCACGCCTGGGGGGCTAGGCGCACCCTGGTGTCTTGTGCTCACCAGGTGCCCCCCTGCAGTAGTTATTTGCTCCAGTATTTCTTATTTATTCCATAAAAATTCCTCGTGAAGTTTCAGCCCATTTGGAGTTGTGCAGAATAGGTAGCTTGACATAGCTTTTTCAGGTCGAGATTTCCAGCTGCCGGAATTCTCCCTCTTTGTGTGTACCTTGCAAATTATGAGAGAAAAGGCATTACAATTACTCCAAAAAACATTATTATGCATAAAAATATTATAAATAACAGTAGGTAAATATGATGCAAAATGGACGTATCAACTCCCCCAAGCTTAGACCTCGCTTGTCCTCAAGCGAAAACCGAAATCGAAAAACATGTCCACATGCTTAGAGAGAGAGAGGTGTCGATAAAAAAATACGGACATAGAAGCATCAAACTTTTATGATAGACTTCTCATGAATAAGTAACAATTCATCACAACATCGAAGTATAAAGCATAAACTCTATTGGAAACCAACAAACTATGTTCTCATTCAACTTTGCGACTACAATTCATCATCTTTTCAGGAAGGGTCGCGTATCGGAGCCTTTAGGCAAGTCCACATACTCAACCATCATATAGTCTTCTATGATTGCTAACACTCACCACATACACATGAGCAAAACGTTTCAACCGGACACATAGAAAGATAGGGACTTATAGTTCTGCCTCCCAATGTATTCACCTCAAGGGTGATGTCAACAATAATAACTCATGCTATCCATATCCAACTGGATATATGTGCCTACATCTTTCCTCACCACATGATGCTTGCAAAAATAGAAAATAGAAAGGAATAGAAATAACAACTTTCACTCTTGCACAAAAGTAAATACATAAAAGTAAAAGATAGGCCCTTCGCAGAGGGAAGCATAGATTACCATGCGCTTTTTTGTATGCTCAATCCCTTAGTGCAAAAGAACATCACGTTATATTGCCCCTTGTGGTAGCAACCTTTATTATGCAGTCTGTCGCTTTTATTCTTCGCCATCACAAGTTCGTACAATGCTTAATTTTCTCTTACACTAAATGATCTAACACTTTTAGAAGCAATTTTTATTGCCTTATTGCACCAATGACAACTTACTTGAAGGATCTTACTCAATCCTTAGGTAGGTATGGTGGACTCTTGAAAATAAGATTTGGGTTTAAGGGTTTTGGATGCACAAGTAGTATATCTACTTGGTGCGGAATTTTTGGCTAGCAAAGATGGGGGGCAAGCACCACATGTTGAAGGATCTATGACAATATAACTTCCATGTGAATATGAACAAACTTAAATCATTAAGTTGTCTTCCTTGTCCAACATCAATAATTTTGGCATATAATATTTTGATGGGGGCTTATAATCATAAAAGATTTCCAAATAGTATATTTGCATGTGAATCATCTCTTCTCTTATTAATTCTTTCATGAATTGCATCATTGACCAATGCTATCTTTGTCAATCTCCAATAAAATTTTCTACTTATACTTTTCCTTATGTGGTGTCATTACTTACCATAAGATTAGCATATGATCTTTTCCATTTATTTCCTTTCTTTTTATTGAACATGAAAGTAAAGAAAGCAAAACTCAAACTAAACTTTATTATATATCTCGCACATGATTACAAAGATAGATCACTAAGAAAACTCTCGAAAAGAAAGGATCGAACTAAACTTTTATTCATCTAAAGCAAAAGATAGCTATGGATCAAACTAAGATAAGTAAAGACAAAAGATAGTGGAGGTGATACGATACCGGGGCACCTCCCCCAGGCTTGGTGAAAGCCAAGGGGAGTGTCCATACCCGATACTCAATTTTCTTTTGGTGATGAAGAAGGAGGTGGTGGTGATGAAGTGGAGAGTTTATCTTTCTTCCTTAGCTTACGCTTGAGGATGGAATTCTCTTCCTTTAAATCACTGATCTCCTGCTCAAGCTCCAGTACCTTTTTGCATAAATCTTGCTTATTTTCCTGCAAAAGATGAAAGGGGATAAACTGGATCTTAGGCTTCTTTGCTTTGTTGGGGAGACTTGACTTCTTAAATTCAACGTGCATATCCCCAGGTTGAGGCAATGGGGCTTCATCCTTGTCTGAGCTCGTCTCCTCCTCCCTTTTAGGCTCATAGTCTTCCTCTTCCTCCAAAGTCCAGCTATAGTGCTCCACATCCCCATAAACCTTAGGGTTTGCAATATAATTAGCAACATAGCTCTCCCCCTCTGAGTCTTGGGATGACATATTTTCAGATCTATCAGGAAACAACAAGGAAAAGAAAATAGAAGATTTCTCCATAATACGGTGGTCAATAGGTTCGGGAGGTATATAAAGATTTTTTATCTTGGGAAACAAGCAAACGGAAGAAAAACGGAGTCCAGGAGGTTCCCGAGGTGTGCACAACCCACCTGGGCACGCCTGGCTTGCCATGCGCGCCCTGGTGTCTTGTGCCCACCAGGGTCACCTTCGTGGTAGTTTCTTATTTTCCTAACTTTTTAAATATTCCCAAAGTGACAGAAAATATTTTTGCGGATTTTTCAGAGTCCTTTTACTTACCATATCACATACCTCCTCCTTTTCATGATTCTGGAGTGTTCCAGAAGGTTTCTTTTATGTGTTCTTCCGATGTCATAGTTTGGATAATATTGCTTTCAACATTAATGGGCATACCTGAGATATAATGTTTTATTCATTGCCCATTAACAACCTTCGGGTTAGTACCTTCGGCATTATTTATTTTGATGGCTCCAGATTGATAAACCTCCTCGATAGCATAAGGTCCTTCCCATTTGGAGAGGAGTTTTCCCGCGAAGAATCTGAAACGAGAGTTGTACAAAAGAACATATTCTCCAACTTTGAACTCGCGCTTTTGGATTCTTTCATCATGCCATCTTTTAATTTTTTCGTTAAATAACTTGGCATTTTCGTAAGCTTGGGTTCTCCATTCATCTAGTGAGCTAATATCAAATAACCTCTTTTCACCGACAAGTTTGAAATCATAGTTGAGTTCTTTAATTGCCCAATAAGCTTTATGTTCTAACTCAAGAGGCAAATGACAAGCTTTTCCATAAACCATTTTATAAGGAGACATACCCATAGGATTTTTATATGTTGTTCTATAAGCCCAAAGTGCATCATCTAATTTCTTAAACCAATTCTTGCGGGACCTATTGATAGTCTTTTGTAAAATTAATTTCATTTCTCTATTGCTAAGTTCAACTTGACCACTAGACTGAGGATGATAGGATGATGCAATTCTATGGTTAACATCATACTTGGCAAGCATTTTACGGATAGCACCATGAATAAAGTGTGAACCACTATCAATCATTAAATATTTAGGGACTCCAAACCTTGGGAAAATAACTTCCTTAAGCATTTTAATAGAGGTGTTGTGATCAGCACTACTAGTTGGAATAGCTTCTACCCACTTAGTAACACAATCAACAGCAACCAAAATATGAGTATACCCATTAGAGGAAGGAAAAGGTCCCATGTAATCGAAACCCTAAGCATCAAATGGTTCAATAGCAAGTGAATTCTTCACGCTTATCGATATTACCTATTCTTTGACATTCATCACAAGTTGAAACAAACTTACGAGCATCCTTGAAGAGAGTAGGCCAATAAAATCCATATGGCAATACCTTGTGAGCAGTTCTATCTCCCACATGATGCCCTCCATAAGCCTTGGAGTGACATTTCCGTAGGATTTGTCCCTGTTCATGCTCAGGCACACAACGTCTAATAATACCATCTACTTCTTTATAAAGATGTGGGTCATCCCAAAAGTTGTGTCTTAAATCATAGAAGATTTTTTTCTTTTATTGGTATGTAAAGCTAGGTGGTATGTATTTAGCAACAATATAATTAGCATAGTCAGCATACCAAGGTGTACTATTAGAAACATTTATTGCAGCTAATTGCTCATCAGGAAAACTATCATTAATAGGTTGTGGGTCATCAAGATTATTTTCAAGTCTAGACAAGTTATCAGTTACGAGGTTCTCCGCTCCTTTTCTATCAGTGATATGCAAATCAAATTCTTGTATCAAGAGAACCCGCCTAATGAGTCTAGGTTTAGCATTTTTATTTTCCATAAGATATTTTATAGCAGCATGATCAGTGTGAACAATAGCTTTAGAATCAACAATGTAAGATCTGAATTTATCACAAGCAAACACCACTCCTAAAAATTCTTTTTCAATAGTAGCATAATTTCGTTGAGCACTGTCTAGAGTTTTACTAGCATAATGAATAGCATTCAGTTTCTTATCAACTCTTTGTCCTAGAGCAGCACCAACAACATAATCACTAGCATCACACATAATTTCAAAAGGCAAGTTCCAATCAGGTGGTTGAACAATAGGTGCAGAAATTAAGGCTTTATTGAGTGTTTCAAAGGCTTCTAAACAATCATCATAAAAACAAATGGAATATCCTTTTGCAAGAGATTTGTAAGAGGCCTAGAAATTTTAGAGAAGTCTTTAATAAACCTCCTATAGAAACTAACATGACCGAGGAAACTACGAATACCTTTGATATCTTTAGGACATGGCATTTCTCAATTGCATCAACCTTAGCTTTGTCCACCTCAATACCTCTTTTAGAAATATTATGGCCCAAAACAATACCTTCATTCGCCATAAAGTGGCACTTCTCCCAATTCAAGACAAGATTTGTTTGATCACATCTCTGCAAAACTCGATCAAGATTGCTTAAACAATCATCAAAAGAATTCCCATAAACAGAAAAGTCATCCATGAAAACCTCAACAATCTTTTCACAAAAGTTAGAGAATATAGCAGTCATACATGTTTGAAAGGTAGCAGGTGCATTGCATAAACCAAAAGGCATATGTCTAACAGCGTAAGTTCCAAAAGGACAAGTAAAAGTGGTCTTTTCTTGATCAGGTTGGGAAACAGGTATTTGTGAACCAGAATATCCATGAAGGAAGCAAAAAATGTGTGTGCTTAGATAATCTTTCTAGCATTTGATCAATAAAAGGCAGAGGGTAATGATCTTTTCTAGTTGCTTTGTTTAATTTTCTAAAAATCAATTACCATTCTATAGCCTGTAACGATTCTTTGTGGAATGAGTTCATTCTTATCATTAGGAACAATAGTAATGCCTCCTTTCTTAGGGACACAATGAACATGACTTACCCATCTACTATAAGCTATAGGATAGATTATACCTGCTTCCAGAAGTTTTAATATTTCCGTTCTTACCAGTTCTTTCATATTCGGATTTAACAGATGTTGGTGATCAACAATGGGTTTAGCATTAGGTTCCACATTAATCTTGTGCTGACATAGAGTGGGACTAATGCCCTTAAGATCATCAAGAGTATATCTAGTAGCAGCTCGGTGCTTCCTTAGAACTTTCAATAATCTTTCTTCGTCATGTTCTGAAAGGTTAGCACTAATAATAACAGGATAAATCTTTTCCTCATCGAGATAAGCATATTTCAAAGTGTCAGGCAATTATTTTAATTCAAACACGGGATCACCTTTAGGTGGAGGAGGACCTCCAAGAGTTTCGATAGGAAAATTGTGTTTAAGCAGAGGACATTGTTCAAAGAAAATCTTGTCTATTTCATTTCTCTCATGCATATGTAAATCATTCTCATGGTCTAGCAAATATTGTTCTAAAGGATCAGTAGGGGTACAACAATAAAAGCAAGACCAATAATTTCATCCTTATTAGGCAATTCTTTTATATGAGGTTTTCTACTAAACTTGAAAAAATTAAACTCATGAGACTCATCACCAAAGCTAGCACCGATAGTTTGTTTTTCACAATCTATTTTAGCATTAACGGTGTTCAGGAAAGGTCTACCAAAGATAATGGGGAAAAAGTCATCTTGTGGGGAATCAAGAACAAGAAAATCGATAGGGTATTTTACCTTCCCACACAAGACTTCAACAACTCTAACAATCCCAAGTGGTGTGATGGTGTCTCTATTAGCTAGTTTAATAGTAACATCTATGTCTTCTTTTTCAGTGGGTGCTATGTCATTCATAATTTCTTGATATAAGGTAAAGGGAATAGCACTCACGCTAGAACCTATGTCATATAAACCATGATAACAGTGATCTTCTATTTTAACTAAGACAACAGGCATGCCAACAACGGGTCTATGTTTATCTTTATTATCAGGTTTGGCCATTCTTGCAGCTTCATCATAGAAGTAAATAACATGCCCATCTATATTTTCTTCCAGGAGATCCTTAACCATAGCAACACTAGGTTCTACTTTGATTTGTTCATCTGGTTTAGGTCTTCTAATATAACTTTTGTTGACCACAGTTGAAACTTTAGCATGTTCCTTCATCCTAACAGGGAAAGGTGGTTTTTTTATATAAGCAGTAGGAACAACTGGATCAACATTTTATAAATAATAGCATCATCTTTAGCTATTACTGGTTCTTCAATTTCTTCTTTAATAGGTGGGTGATATTTAAACCACTTCTCTTTAGGGAGATCAACATGAGTAGCAAATGGTTCACAAAAGGAGGCTACTATCTCAGAGTCAAGTCCATATTTAGTGCTAAACTTTTGAAAAGCATCGGTATTCATAAAATATTTAACACAATCAAACTCAAGCTTAATACCTGACTCTTTACGTTCGTCGACTTCCCAATCTTCAGAGTTGCGTTTAATTCTTTCCAAAAGATCCCACCGGAATTCAATAGTCTTCTTCATAAAAGAACCAGCATAAGAAGTATCAAGCATGTATCGATCATTATGAGAAATCCGAGCATAAAAATTCTGAATAAAAGTTTCTCTTGAGAGCTCATGATTGGGGAATGAATATAACATTGACTTAAGCCTCCCCCAAGATAGAGTGATACTTTCTCCTTCACGAGGCCAAAAAATATATATATATAATTTCGATCACGATGAACTAGATGCATAGGATAATTTTTTGGTGAAACTCCAATTTCAATCGATTCCAATTCCAAGATCCAATATCATCGCATAGCCTATACCATGCCAATGCTTTTCCCTTCAAAGATAAAGAGACAACCTTCTTCTTAACTTCATCTTTGGGTAAACCTGCAAGCTTAAACAACCCACAAATTTCTTCCACATATATCAAGTGCATATCAGGATGTTTGGTTCCATCTCCTGCATAAGGATTAGCCAGCAGTTGTGTCACACCCCGGATGTAACTTACCATATTTGTACTCTGACTCTTGCCATTTTCGGCTCTAAGTTATGAGATTCCCTCGTGGTTGGGTTTTGTCTTCGTTTTTCATTTTGTTCATGTCATGCATTTCATATCATGTCATCATGTGCATCTCATTTGCATACATGTTCGTCTCATGCATCCGAGCATTTTCCCCGTTGTCCGTTTTGCAATCCGACACTCCTATGTTCTCCGGCGCCCTCTTTTGCCTCTTTTTCCTGTGCGGGTGTTAAACATTCTCGGAATGGACCGAGATTTGCCAAGCGACCTTGGTACACCATCGGTAGACCGCCTATCAAGTTTCGTGCCATTTGGAGTCCGTTTGATACTCCAACGGTTAAACGGGGAACCGTAAAGGCCTCGTGTGTGTTGCAGCCCAACACCCCTCCAAAATGGCCCAATAACCCATCCAAAACCCTTCCATGTCCTCAGTCGTCGAATCACGATCGCGTGGGCGAAAACTACACCTCATTTGGACACTGCCACCTCCTTCTATGTATAAATGTGTGCACCTCTCCAAAATTTCCGGTCTAAACCCTAGTCCCCCCCTTCCTCCATGTGCCGGACACGTTCGCCCGGCGCCGGACACGTCCGTCGCCGTCCCCTCACCCAATCTTTGTGCGCCACGTCACCGGGACGCGCCCCACTTCACCGCCGCCGCCACCGAAGCTCGCAGGGCCAGCGGGAGGCCCTCCCGGCCCGGATCGGGCGCCGCCGCCTCGCCGGTCGTCGGCCCCGCCGCCTCTTCACCCGCCGCCCGCGCCTTCTCGCCGGACCGCGCCGCTGCTCGCCGGGCCTCCACCATCGTCCATCGCCGTGCCCGACCACCTCCCGCCGGTCGCCCGCGCCTCTCCTCACCTCCGGCCATCTCCCCACACCGTTCTCCGGCGAGCTCGCATCGGCCTTCCTCGGATTCCGCGCCAGATCCAGATCTGGAAGAGAGGGTTGACCTTGTTTTTCTCCATTAAGTCTTTTTCTGCATTATTTTGTGCCTCTGTAAATCATGCCATAACTCCTCATCCGTAGATCTGTTTTGCATGCATGATATATCAAAATGTTCATCATGATGTGCTCTTCATTTTGTTTCATTGTGCCATGCTTGTTTGAATCCATCTTGATGCCCAAATGACTGATGCAAGAGTGCTATAAAATTTTAGGTGCTGATTCTTAACAGAGTCTGATCATTTGTCATTTTTGCTACATTTGTTGTGTGCTGCATATGGGCATGAGCTCTACATGTGTTTTGGGCTATGCCATGCCATATTTACAGGGGTGTATGCCATGTATTTTTTTGATCAAGGTGGTGACTAGCACAAGCATGCAAAGTAGCTCTTGTGATATTGCTGATTTCAGGGACTTAGAATTTTACTAAGTCTTTGCTCTGCTGTTATTTTTATGCCATGTATCCATGATGCTACAGAGTGATCCATGCTTGTTTTGAGTATCCTCAGTAACAATGATTATGACGTATGGTTATGCTCTATCCATCCATACCCCTGTTTGCAATTATGGAGTGCCCTAGCATGACTTAATCTTGCTCTACTTTTGCTATAAAATGTTCCTAGCAGATTGTTTACGTGTTAATCAATTTTGCCAAGGTTGTTGTACTTGATCCATGCATGCTATGAGCTTGTTCTTGCTTTGGTTAGCTTCATGATCATGTCTTCTTTCTAGGAGTATGCTTAGTTTGTCATGCAAGGCTTTGTGATGAGTGAATCGAGCTCGCAAAGTTGCCTTCATATTTCTGTTTATGACATGCTCAGTTTTCTGCTAAGTCTGAATCTGTTAACAAAACTTGGTATGTTTACATGGGTGCCATAATATCTTATGTGCCTTTTTGGCTCTTGGTCAGTAAGGAACTTTTGTTCTATGCTTTGAGTAGATTCATGCCATGCCTTTATTTGCTATGTTCTGTTCCTGTAGCATGTTGTTATCTTGCTCTAAACATTGCTTCCTGATGTTAATTCCTAGCATGTTAGTATTTTCACTTAAGTCTGTGATGCTGATATCTTTTGCACTTTTGTCATGCTTGTTTGAACCTGTTATAGTGTGATTTTGCCGTAGCTCAGTGTTCATCTTTTGTCAAGCATCTTTAGTAGATCACTGCCATGTGCTTTGTTGCTATGTTGGAGTGCAGTAGCTTAGTTTCTTGTTGCATTTTAGATGGCATTGTGTTGTTAATCCCAGAATTGTGCCATTCTCATTTTGCTTGCCATTTGCAAACCGTGCATCCGATTCCGGTGATCTTTATATCGATTTCGACCGAAATCAACTCATCTTTCCAGAGGCGCACTGGGTTTGCCAAGTTGAGGCCTGGTTCAATCTTTCCCTTCCGGAGCACGCATATGCATTGCATATCACATCCCGCATATCATGCCATGTTTTGCATCATCTTTCTTGCCCATTGCACCGTGATTGATTGTTGGTCCTTTGCCTGTGTTTTTGCTTTGGGTAGAGCCGGGAGACGAGTACGTGATCGAGGAACCCGTTGAGTACGCTTACGAGGATCAAGCTTTCATCAACTCGGAGAACTTTGCAGGCAAGATGACCATACCCTCGAAATCACTTCTATCTTTGCTTGCTAGTTGTTCGCTCTATTGCTTTGCTGCGATACCTACCACTTGCTATATCAAGCCTCCCATATTACCATGTCAAGCCTCGAACCCACCTTTCCTAGCAAACCATTGTTTGGCTATGTTACCGCTTTGCTCAACCCCTCTTATAGCGTTGCTAGTTGCAGGTGAAGATGGAGTTTGTTCCATGTTGGAACATGGTTATTTGTTGGGATATCATTATTATATCTTGTTTACTTTAATGTATCTATATACTTGGTAAAGGGTGGAAGGCTCGGCCTTATGCCTGGTGTTTTGTTCCACTCTTGCCGCCCTAGTTTCCGTCATACCGGTGTTATGTTCCTTGATTTTGCATTCCTTACGCAGTTGGGTGTTATGGGAACCCCTTGACAGTTCACTTTGAATATAACTCCTCCAGCAAGGCCCAACCTTGGTTTTACCATTTGCCTACCTACCACCATATACCTTCCCTTGGGTTCTGAAGACTCAAGGGTCATCTTTATTTTAAACCCCCTGCCCCCCCCGGGCCAGTGATCCTCCGTGTGTTGGTCCAAAACAGGCAGCCTGCGGGGCCACCTCGGTGCAACTC
Source organism: Triticum aestivum (assembly GCF_018294505.1). NCBI lineage: Eukaryota > Viridiplantae > Streptophyta > Magnoliopsida > Poales > Poaceae > Triticum > Triticum aestivum. The sequence goes on from NC_057800.1 coordinate 453,261,200, forward strand.
GAGGGTTGGTTTTACTCGTAACTTGACCTATCCGGTGTGCCCTGAGAACGAGATACGTGCTACTCCTATCGGGATATGTTGGCACATCGGGCGGCTTTGCTGGTCTTGTTTTACCATTGTCGAAATGTCTTGAAACCGAGATTCTGAGTCTGATCGGGTCATCCTGGGAGAAGGAATATCCTTCATTGACCGTGAGAGCTTGTGATGGGCTAAGTTGGGACCCCCCTGCAGGGTTATGAACTTTTGAAAGCCGTGCCCGCGGTTATGTGCAGATGGGAATTTGTTAATGTCCGGTTGTAGAGAACTTGACACTTAATCTAATTAAAATGAATCAACCGTGTGTGTAGCCATGATGGTCTCTTTTCGGCGGAGTCCGGGAAGAGAACATGGTCTCGTGTTATGCTTGAACGTAAGTAGTTTCAGGATCACTTCTTGATCTTTTTAGCTTCTCAACGGTGCTTTGCTTCTCTTCTCGCTCTCATTTGCGTAAGTTAGCCACATATATGCTAGTGCTTGCTGCAGCTCCACCTCACTACCCCTTTCCTACCTTAAGCTTAAATAGTCTTGATCGAGAGGGTGTGAGATTGCTGAGTCCCCGTGACCCTCAAATTACTTCAAAACAGATGCAGGTGCCGATGATGCTAGTGCAGGGGACGCGACTGAACTCAAGTGGGAGTTCGACGAGGATTCGGGACGCTACTATGTGTCTTTTCTGGACGATCAGTAGAGGAGCCCAGTTGGGGCGATCAGGGATTTAGCATTTGGGGTTGTCTTTCTTTATTTGGTTCCGTAGTTGGACCTTGATTGTATTCTGGATGATGTGAAGCTATATTTATGTATTGTGTGAAGTGGCGATTGTAAGCCAACTCTTTATCCCTTTGTTATTCAGTACATGGGATGTGTAAAGATTACCCCTCTTGCGACATGCCTACCATGCGGTTATGCCTCTAAGTCGTGCCCCGACACGTGGGAGATATAGCCGCATCGTGGGTGTTACAAGTTGGTAATCAGAGCCTTCCCCGACTTAGGAGCCCCCTGCTTGATAGAATCGCTGACATTGTTGAGTATACAAAATGTTTTGAGTCTTATAGGATTATATCGGACAGTAGGATTCTTTTTACTCCTCAGTCCCTTCGTCGCTCTGGTGAGGCCTCCTGACGTAGAGTTTTGACTCTTCTCTTCTCAAATTTCATGAATTTTTTTTAGGATCACGCGGGTATCTTGGAATCGTTTCGATGGTTTTGTGACGAGAACATTGTTCTTGCTGCCTCCTGACATTTAGGGGTTGTGGTAGTGTCCCGGGGAGTTGTGCTCCGAGGTGTTGTCGCCATAATTTTACCGTTGCAGTTCTAGAATACCTGAGTTCGTTGACATCGAAAAATCTCTATTATGCAGTTGTTGGTGAAATAACCTCGACGCCACCCGGTACTGGGGAGGGAGTTCGGGAGTATTGCCATAACTCGTATGATGTATGCTTTTCGAAGGTTGAGGTAAATGATTTCCGAAGGTTTCTTGGTTATGTGTTGAAGGATGGATACAGCTGGATGTAGGATTTGCTAGTTTTGGGTGAGTTATTATGGTCCCCTTGTATCCCCAACACCTGATTACATAACCATAAAGTTTTGGGAGTTTCATAGGTGGGAATTCATGTAGCTCTAGTATTTCTTTCAGAAGATATTTGGTTTGTGATTGGGTAATCCTTACCAATTATTTGTTCATATCCGTACCTTGTTGTTTTATTCATCTACCTTTATCTAAGTGGCTTCTCAATTTATGGAAGTGTGATGATTTACTTTGGAATTCGTTCGTTCATTCTTGTTCGAATGTTAAGGCTATATGTTGCAATTTCGATCCATTGATTCAGCTTGAATATATGTCTTTCAAGATGCTAACGGATGTCAACCTCTTCAGGATGGCTCCTCCAATGCATCAGAATACGGAACCTCCGCTACCACCTCCACCTCCGGAGGCATGGCAAGCTGTCATGGCCACCACCAACGCCAACACTCGGATGCTTTTGCAACTCTTGCAAGAGCGTAACCAAGGAAATCAAGGCCAAGGCAACAATCAAGCTCAGTTTGCTACCCTCAACCAGTTCCTCGCAAACCAGCCGAAGTCTTTCAGTAACTGTGTCGAGGCCACAGACGCCAACGACTAGCTCGTGGATATCTGCAAATATTTTGAGTGTAGTAATGTCAGGCCTGAGGACTTTGTCAAGTTTGCTTCGTTTCAACTCAAAGACCAAGCTGCTTAGTGGTATCAACAATACAAAGATTCCAGAGGAGGTCGTGTGATTACCTGGGATGATTTCCACCAAGACTTCAAAGCTCACCACATTCCTCAAAGTGTTGTTGAGAGTAAGCGTGAGGAGTTCCGTGACCTCAAGCAAGGCAGCATGTCTGTTTACCAATACAACATCCTGTTTCAGAGGCTCGCTTGCTTCGCTAAACAAGACACCCCTTATGAGAAGAGCATGATTTATCAATTCAGAGGTGGCCTCAGAGAAGATCTGCAACTAGCTCTCGTGATTTTTGAGCCGACCAAGTATGATGAATTCTACAACATGGCACTAAAGCAAGAGGCCGCTCAGCTCAAGTGCGGTGCTTCTAAGAAGAGAGTCAGGGATGCAACTCAATCGTCTTCTTCAACTCAAGTGGCAGCTCAGCAACAGAAGTTCTGGTTGGCTCCTCCTCCTCTGTTCCATCAGCCTTATCAGCAAAAGAGTAAAAGTGGCAATGGATCTTCCCACCCACCCAACCCAGGCTATCAGAACAAAGCTCCCTCTCATGCTCCAAGGTCAAATGCTCCTTATTACCGTCCACTCTCAGAGGTTACTTGCAACAAATGTCAGCAGAAAGGGCACTATGCAAACAAATGCTTCAACCAAAGGCGCCTTCCACCTCCTCCTCCTCCTGTGAGATCTGCCAGCAATGCAGTGGTCAAGCATAATCCCAAGCATGCCAAGGTCAACATGATGAATGCAGCTCAGGCAGAGGACTCTTCAGAAGTGATCATGGGTAACCTTCTAGTTAACTCCATTCCTGGTAAAGTTCTTTTTGATACTGGTGCATCGCATTGTTTCATGTCAAGACAATTTTTTTCCAAGAATGAATTCACTTCTTCTCATTTGGGCAAATCCATGGATATCGTTTCTCCGGGTAAATGGTTGAGTGCCAGTTTGGTGGTTCCGAATGTTTCTATCAGGATGAGAGACTATAGATTTCTGTCTTCTCCAATGGTCCTTGGTGACTCAAATATTGATCTAATTCTCGAGATGGACTGGCTTTCTAAGCACAAGGCTCAGATTGATTGTGCTGCCAGGCAGATTCAATTGACACACTCATCTGAGGATGTGATCATCTATGCTACTTGTGATGATACCATTCGACTGTTTTCTCTCAATGAGAAGGGCGAGTTTAATTCCATCTCTCATATTCCAGTCATTTGTGAATATCAAGACGTCTTTCCAGAAGAGCTTCCAGGAATGCCTCCTCGCCGGCCAGTTGAATTCATCATCGATCTTGAGCCTGGCATGGAACCTCTTTACAAACATCCTTACAAGCTTGGACCAAAAGAGTTGAAGGAGCTGAAGAAACAACTCGATGAACAAGAGCGTATGGATCTGATTCGAACGAGCTCTTCTCCATGGGGTTGTGGTGTTCTTTTTGTCAAGAAGAAGGATGGCACGGACCGACTTTGTGTCGACTACCGCCCATAGAACAAGAAGACAATAAAGAACAAGTACCCACTTCCCAACATCAATGAACTATTCGAACAACTCAAAGGTGCTCAAGTATTCTCCAAGCTTGACCTCCGTATGGGTTATCATCAGATTCGCATTCGTGAACAAGATATCCCTAAGACAACATTCAGAACAAGCTTTGGTTCTTATGAATACACTGTCATGTCTTCCGGCCTTGTCAATGCTCCTCCAACGTTCTCTCGCATGATGAACTTCATCTTCAACCCTTACACAAATGATTTCGTCTTAGTGTATCTCAATGATATTTTGGTCTTTTCCAAGAACAAGGAGGATCATGCCAAGCATTTGCGATTGGTTCTCGACAAACTCAGAGAACATCAGTTCTATGCGAAGTTTTCAAAGTGCGAGTTTTGCCTCAATGAGGTTCTCTACCTTGGCCATATCATCTCCGCCAAGGGCATTGCTGTTAATCCTGAGAAGGTGTCTGCAATTGGGAATTGGGAACCGCCTCAAAATGTGAAGCAGCTGCGCAGTTTCCTTGGGCTTGCAAGATATTGTCGAAGATTCGTTGAGAATTTCTCTAAGATTGCAAAGCCTCTTTCCAACCTCCTCCAGAAGCATGTGAAGTATGTCTGGACGCCTGAATGTGACGTGGCTTTCAACACCCTGAAAGAGAAGTTAGTCACAACTCCAGTTCTGACTCCTCCTGATGAATCCAAACCATTCAAAGTTTTCTGTGATGCCTCCCTACAAGGTCTCAGTGCTGTGTTAATGCAAGAGAAGAAAGTTGTGGCCTATACCTCTCGCTAATTGAAGCCCAACAAAAAGAACTACCCCACTCATGGCCTCGAGTTGGCGGCAGTTGTCCATGCTCTTTTAACACGGAGACATTTCTTGTTGGGAAGGAAAGTGGACATCTTCACTGATCATAAGAGCTTCAAGTTCATGTTCACTCAACCCAACCTCAACCTCAGGCAGACTTGTTGGGTCGAAATGATTCAAGAGTATAATCCGAGTATTGAATATACTCTAGGCAAGGCCAATTTCATTGCAGACGCTTTGAGCAGGAAGGCTTACTGCAATAGTTTGATTCTCAAGCCCTTCCGACCGGATCTTTGTGAAGCTTTCCGCAAATTGAATCTCCAAGTTGTTCCTCAAGGCTTTCTTACCAACCTCCAAGTCTCTCCTACTTTGGAAGATCAAATTCGTGAGGCACAACTTCTCGATGCCATGGTAAAGAAGGTGAAAAATGGGATCGCCAAGAGCCAAACCAAGTACAAGTGCTATCGTCTTGATGACAAAGATACTCTATTCTTCGAGGATCGAATTGTGGTTCCTAAGGGTGATCTACATAAAGTCATTATGAATGAGGCACAAAATTAACTCTGATCCATTCATCCTGGAAGTACAAAGATGTACCATGACCTCAAGCAGTCGTATTGGTGGACTCGAATGAAGCAAGAAATTGCTCAGTTCATAAATGAATGTGATGTCTGCAGAAGAGTGAAAGCAGAACACCAACGGCCAACTGGTCTCCTCCAACCTCTTGCCATTCCAGAATGGAAGTTTGACCATGTTGAGATGGACTTCGTGACTGGATTTCCCAAGTCCAAACGTGGAAATGATGCTATCTTTGTTGTCATCGACAAGCTTACTAAAGTGGCTCATTTTCTTCCTATCAAATAATCTATCACAGCAGCTCAGTTGGCAGAGCTATACACCTCCAGGATTGTCTCCTTGCACGGCATGCCGCAATTGATATCTTCAGATCGTGGAAGCATCTTTACTTCTAAGTTCTGGGACTCCTTCCAGAAGGCTATGGGCACCAACATTCGCTTCAGCACATCCTTCCATCCTCAAACTAGTGGACAAGTCGAGCGAGTAAATCAAATTCTTGAAGATATGCTCAGGGCTTGTGTCATTTCCTTCGGTATGAAATGTGAGGATTGTCTTCCATACGCCGAGTTCTCCTACAACAATATCTTCCAAGCGAGTTCGGGCAAGGCCCCATTCGAGATTCTCTATGGCAGAAAGTGTCGTACTCCTCTTAATTGGTCAGAGACTGGTGAACGCCAACTTCTTGGCAATGACTTAATCATAGAAGCTGAAGAAATGTGCAAAGTCATCCATGAAAATCTCAAAGCCGCGCAATCACGCAGAAGAGTTACTATGATAGCAAGCATCATGACTTGGCTTTCGAGATTGGAGACCATGTCTACCTCCGCGTCTCTCCAATGAAAGGTACTCGTCGCTTCGGTATCAAAGGGAAGCTTGCTCCTAGATATGTGGGTCCTTTCAAGATCATTGGCAAAAGAGGCGACCTTGCCTATCAACTTGAGCTTCCGTCTAACTTTGCAAACGTTCACGACGTGTTTCACGTGTCACAGCTTCGCAAGTGCTTCAAGACTCCTGACCGCACCATAAACTTCGAAGAGATTGATCTCCAAGAAGACCTGTCTTATCATGAGAATCCCGTTGCTATTCTTGAAGAAACTGAGCGCAAGACTCGCAACAAGTCTATCAAATTCCTGAAAGTGAAGTGGTCACACCATTCCGACCGACAAGCCACCTGGGAACGCGAGGACCACCTTTGTTCCGAATATCCGGAGTTCTGTCAGTCCTAGATCTTGGGACGAGATCCTTTTGTAGTGGTGGAGTGTTGTAACACGCCGGATGTAACTTACCATATTTGTACTCCGACTCTTGCCATTTTCGGCTCTAAGTTATGAGATTCCCTCGTGGTTGGGTTTTGTCTTTGTTTTGCATTTTGTTCATGTCATGCATTTCATATCATGTCATCATGTGCATCTCATTTGCATATGTGTTCGTCTCATGCATCCGAGCATTTTCCCCGTTGTCCGTTTTGCAATCCGACACTCCTATGTTCTCCTGCGCCCTCTTTTGCCTCTTTTCGTGTGCGGGTGTTAAACATTCTCGGAATGGACCGAGATTTGCCAAGCAGCCTTGGTACACCACCGGTAGACCGCCTGTCAAGTTTCGTGCCATTTGGAGTCCGTTTGATACTCCAACGGTTAACCGGGGAACCGTAAAGGCCTCGTGTGTGTTGCAGTCCAACACCCCTCCAAAATGGCCCAATACCCATCCAAAACCCTTCCATGTCCTCCGCCGTTGGATCACGATCGCATGGGCGAAAACTACACCTCATTTGGACACTCCCACCTCCTTCTATGTATAAATATGTGCACCTCTCCAAAATTTCCGGTCTAAACCCTAGTCTCCCCCTTCCTCCGTGCGCCGGACACGTCCGCCGCCGTCCCCTCGCCCAATCGTTGTGCGCCACGTCACCGGGCCGCGCTCCACTTCACCGCCGCCGCCGCCGAAGCCCGCAGGGCCCGCGGGAGGCCCTCCCGGCCCGGATCGGGCGCCGCCGCCCTGCGCGGGACCCCGCCGCCTCGCGCCTTCGTCCTTCCCGCCGCCTCGCCGGTCGCCGACCCCGCCGCCAGCACCTCCTCGCCAGACCGCGCCGCTACTCGCCAGGCCTCCACCGCCGTCCATCGCCGCGCCCGACCACCTCCAGCGCGTCGCCCACTGTCGCTCGTGCCTCTCCTCACCTCCGGCCGTTTCCCCGCACCGTTCCCCGGCGAGCTCGCACCAGACTTCCTGGGATTCCGCGCCAGATCCAGATCTGGAAGAGAGGGTTGACCTCGTTTTTCTCCACTAAGTCTTTTTCTGCATTATTTTGTGCCTCTATTCATCATGCCATAACTCCTCATCCGTAGATCCGTTTTGCATGCATGATATATCAAAATGTTCATCATGATGTGCTCTTCATTTTGTTCCATTGTGCCATACTTGTTTGGGTCCATCTTGATGCCCAAATGACGGATGCAAGAGTGCTATAAAATGTTAGGTGTTGATTCTTACCAGAGTATGAACATTTATCATTTTTGCTACATTTGTTGTGTGCTGCATATGGGCATGAGCTCTACATGTGTTTTGGGCTATGCCATGCCATCTTTATAGGGGTGTATGCCATGTATTTTTCTGATCAATGTGGTGACTAGCACAAGCATGCAAAGTAGCTCTCGTGATATTGCTGATTTCAGGGACTTCGAATTTTACCAAGTCTTTGCTCTGTTGTTATTTTTATGCCATGTATCCATGATGCTACAGAGTGATCCATGCTTTTTTTGAGTATCTTCAGTAAGGATGATTTTGACGTATGATTATGCTCTATCCATCCATACCCCTGTTTGCAATTATGGAGTGCCCTAGCATGACTTAATATTGCTTTACTTTTGCTATAAAATGTTCCTGGCAGATTGTTTACATGTTAATCAATTTTGACAAGGTTGTTGTAGTTAATCCATGCATGCTATGATCTTGTTCTTGCTTTGGTTAGCTTCATGATCATGTCTTCTTGCTGCGAGTATGCTTAGTTTGTCATGCAAGGCTTTGTGAATAGTGAATCGAGCTCGCAAAGTTGCCTTCATATTTGCCATGCTCAGTTTTCTGCTAAGTCTGAATCTATTAACGAAACTTGCAATGTTTACATGGGTGCCATAATATCTTCTGTGCCTTTTTGGCTCTTGGTTAGTAAGGAACTTTTGTTTTATGCTTTGAGTAGATTCATGCCATACCTTTGTTTTCTATGTTCTGTTCCTGTAGCATGTTGTTATCTTGCTCTAAACATTGCTTCCTGATGTTACTTCCTGGCATGGTATTATTTTCACTAAGTCTGTGATGCTGATATCTTTTACACTTTTGCCATGCTTGTTTGAACCTGTTATAGTGTGATTTTGCCATAGCTCAGTGTTCATCTTTTGTCAAGCATCTTTAGTAGATTACTTCCATGTGCTTTGTTGCTATGTTGGAGTGCAATAGCTTAGATTCTTGTTGCATTTTAGATGGCATTGTGCTGTTAATCCCAGAATTGTGCCATTCTTGTTTTGCTTGCCATTTGCAAACCGTGCATCCGATTCCGGTGATCTTTATATCGATTTCGACCGAAATCAACTCATCTTTCCAGAGGCGCACTTGGTTTGCCAAGTTGAGGCCTGGATCAATCTTTCCCTTTCGGAGCACACATATGCATTACATATCACATCCCGCATATCATGCCAGGTTTTGCATCATCTTGCTTGCGCATTGCACCGTGATTGATTGTTGGTCCTTTGCCTGTGTTTTTGCTTTGGGTAGAGCCGGGAGACGAGTACGTGATCGAGGAACCCGTTGAGTACGCTTACGAGGATCAAGCTTTCGTCAACTCGGAGAACTTTGCAGGCAAGATGACCATATCCTCGAAATCACTTCTATCTTTGCTTGCTAGTTGTTCGCTCTATTACTTTGCCGCGATACCTACCACTTGCTATATCAAGCCTCCCATATTACCATGTCAAGCCTCTAACCCACCTTTCCTAGCAAACCATTGTCTGGCTATGTCACCGCTTTGCTCAGCCCCTCTTATAGCGTTGCTAGTTGCAGGTGAAGATGGAGTTTGTTCCATGTTGGAACATGGTTATTTGTTGGGATATCATTATTATATCTTGTTTACTTTAATGCATCTATATACTTGGTAAAGGGTGAAAGGCTCGGCCTTATGCCTGGTGTTTTGTTCCACTCTTGCCGCCCTAGTTTCCGTCATACTAGTGTTATGTTCCTTGATTTTGCGTTCCTTACGCGGTTGGGTATTATGGGAACCTCTTGACAGTTCGCTTTGAATATAACTCCTCCAACAAGGCCTAACCTTGGTTTTACCATTTGCCTACCTACCACCATATACCTTCCCTTGGGTTCTGAATACTCAAGGGTCATCTTTATTTTAACGCCCCCTTGGGCCAGTGCTCCTCCTTGTGTTGGTCCGAAACGGGCAGCCTACGGGGCCACCTCGGGGCAACTCGAGGGTTGGTTTTACTCATAGCTTGACCTATCCGGTGTGCCATGAGAACGAGATACGTGCGACTCCTATCAGGATTTGTCGGCACATCGGGCGGCTTTGCTGGTCTTGTTTTACCATTGTCGAAATGTCTTGTAATCGGGATTCTGAGTCTTATCGGGTCATCCTGGGAGAAGGAATATCCTTCGTTGACCGTGAGAGCTTGCGATGGGCTAAGTTGGGACACCCCTGCAGGGTTATGAACTTTCGAAAGCCGTGCCTGCGGTTATGGGAAGATGGGAATTTGTTAATATCCGGTTTTAGAGAACTTGACACTTAATCTAATTAAAATGAATCAACCGCGTGTGTAGCCGTGATGGTCTCTTTTCGGCGGAGTCCGGGAAGAGAACACGGTCTCGTGTTATGCTTGAACGTAAGTACTTTCAGGATCACTTTTTGATCTTTATAGCTTCTCGACCGTGCTTTACTTCTCTTCTCGCTCTCATTTGCGTAAGTTAACCACATATATGCTAGTGCTTGCTGCAGCTCCACCTCACTACCCCTTTCCTACCTTAAGCTTAAATAGTCTTGATTGCGAGGGTGTGAGATTGCTGAGTCCCCGTGACTCATAGATTACTCCAAAACAGATGCAGGTGCCGATGATGCTAGTGCAGGGGACGCGACCGAACTCAAGTGGGAGTTCGATGAGGATTCGGGACGTTACTATCTGTCTTTTCCGGACGATCAGTAGAGGGGCCCAGTTGGGGCGATCGGGGATCTAGCATTTGGGATTGTCTTTCTTTATTTGGTTCCGTAGTCAGACCTTGATTGTATTCTGAATGATGTAATGCTATATTTATGTATTGTGTGAAGTGGCGATTGTAATCCAACTCTTTATCCCTTTCTTATTCAGTACATGGGATATTTAAAGATTACCCCTCTTTCGACATGCCTACCATGCGGTTATGCCTCTAAGTCGTGCCCCGACACGTGGGAGATATAGCCGCATTGTGGGTGTTACAAGTTGGTAATCAGAGCCTTCCCCGACTTAGGAGCCCGCTGCTTGATCGAATCGCTGATGTTGTTGAGTCTACAAAATGTTTTGAGTCTTATAGGATTATATATATCAGAGAGTATGATTCTTTTTACTCCTCAGTCCCTTCGTCGCTCTGGTGAGGCCTCCTGATGTAGAGTTTAGACTCTTCTCTTCTCAAATTTCACGATTTTTTTATGATCACGCGGGTATCTTGGAATCATTTCGATGGTTTTGTGATGAGAACATTGTTCTTGCTGCCTCCTGACATTTAGGGGTTGTGGTAGTGTCCCGGGGAGTTGTGCTCCGAGGTGTTGTCGCCATAATTTTACCGTTGCAGTTCTAGAATACCTGAGTTCGTTGACATCGAAAAATCTCTATTATGCAGTTGTTGGTGAAATAACCTCGACGCCACCCGGTACTGGGGAGGGAGTTCGGGAGTATTGCCATAACTCGTATGATGTATGCTTTTCGAAGGTTGAGGTAAATGATTTCCGAAGGTTTCTTGGTTATGTGTTGAAGGATGGATACAGCTGGATGTAGGATTTGCTAGTTTTGGGTGAGTTATTATGGTCCCCTTGTATCCCCAACACCTGATTACATAACCATAAAGTTTCGGGAGTTTCATAGGTGGGAATTATGTAGCTCTAGTATTTCTTTCAGAAGATATTTGGTTTGTGATTGGGTAATCCTTACCAATTATTTGTTCATATCCGTACCTTGTTGTTTTATTCATCTACCTTTATCTAAGTGGCTTCTCAATTTATGGAAGTGTGATGATTTACTTTGGAATTCGTTCGTTCATTCTTGTTCGAATGTTAAGGCTATATGTTGCAATTTCGATCCATTGATTCAGCTTGAATATATGTCTTTCAAGATGCTAACGGATGTCAACCTCTTCAGGATGGCTCCTCAAATGCATCAGAATACGGAACCTCCGCTACCACCTCCACCTCCGGAGGCATGGCAAGCTGTCATGGCCACCACCAACGCCAACACTCGGATGCTTTTGCAACTCTTGCAAGAGCGTAACCAAGGAAATCAAGGCCAAGGCAACAATCAAGCTCAGTTTGCTACCCTCAACCAGTTCCTCGCAAACCAGCCGAAGTCTTTCAGTAACTGTGTCGAGGCCACAGACGCCAATGACTAGCTCGTGGATATCTGCAAACATTTTGAGTGTAGTAATGTCAGGCCTGAGGACTTTGTCAAGTTTGCTTCATTTCAACTCAAAGACCAAGCTGCTGAGTGGTATCAACAATACAAAGATTCCAGAGGAGGTCGTGTGATTACCTGGGATGATTTCCACCGAGACTTCAAAGCTCACCACATTCCTCAAAGTGTTGTTCAGAGTAAGCGTGAGGAGTTCCTCAACGTCAAGCAAGGCAGCATGTCTGTTTACCAATACAACATCATGTTTCAGAAGCTCGCTCGCTTCGCTAAACAAGACGTCCCTGATGAGAAGAGCATGATTTATCAATTCAGAGGTGGCCTCAGAGATGATCTGCAACCAGCTCTCGTGCTTTTTGAGCCGACCAAGTATGATGAATTCTACAACATGGCACTAAAGCAAGAGGCCGCTCAGCTCAAGTGTGATGCTTCTAAGAAGAGAGTCAGGGATGCAACACAATCGTCTTCTTCAACTCAAGTGGCAGCTAAGCAATAGAAGTTCTGGTTGCCTCCTCCTCCGTTCCGTCAGCCTTATCAGTAGAAGAGTAAAAGTGGCAATGGATCTTCCCACCCACCCACCCCAGGCTATCATAACAAAGCTCCCTCTCATGCTCCAAGGTCAAGTGCTCCTTATCACCGTCCGCTCTTAGAGGTTACTTGCAACAAGTGTCAGCAGAAAGGGCACTATGCAAACAAATGCTTCAACCAAAGGCGCCTTCTGCCTCCTCCTCCTGTGAGATCTGCCAGCAATGCAGTGGTCAAGCATAATCCCAAGCATGCCAAGGTCAACATGATGAACGCAGCTCAGGCAGAGGACTCTTCAGAAGTGATCATGGGTAACCTTCAAGTTAACTCCATTCCTGGTAAAGTTCTTTTTGATACTGGTGCATCGCATTGTTTCATGTCAAGACCATTTTTCCCAAGAATGAATTCACTTATTCTCATTTGGGCAAATCCATGGATATCGTTTCTCCGGGTAAACGGTTGAGTGCCAGTTTGGTGGTTCCGGATGTTTCTATCAGGATGGGAGACTATAGATTTCTGTCTTCACCAATGGTCCTTGGTGACTCAGATATTGATCTAATTCTCGGGATGGACTGGCTTTCTAAGCACAAGGCTCAGATTGATTGTGCTGCCAGGCAGGTTCAATTGACACACTCGTCTGAGGATGTGATCATCTATGCCACTCATGATGATACCATTCGACTGTTTTCTCTCAATGAGAAGGGCGAGTTGAATGCCATCTCTCAGATTCCAGTTGTCGGTGTCAAAACCGGTGGATCTCGGGTAGGGGGTCCCGAACTGTGCGTCTAGGCCGGATGGTAACAGGAGGCAAGGGACACGAAGTTTTACCCAGGTTCGGGCCCTCTCGATGGATGTAAAACTCTACGTCCTACTTGATTAATATTGATGATATGGGTAGTACAAGAGTAGATCTACCACGAGATCGAAGAGGCTAAACCCTAGAAGCTAGCCTATGGTATAATTATTGTTCTACGGACTAAAACCTCCGGTTTATATAGACATCGGAGAGGGTTAGGGTTACACAAAGTCGGTTACAATGGTAGGAGATCTACATATCCGTATCGCCAAGCTTGCCTTCCACGCCAAGGAAAGTCCCTTCCGGACACGGGACGAAGTCTTCAATCTTGTATCTTCATAGTCCAGGAGTCCGGCTGAAGGTATAGTCTGGCCATCCGGACACCCCCTAATCCAGGACTCCCTCAGTAGCCCCCGAACCAGGCTTCAATGATGATGAGTCCGGCACGCAGATTGTCTTCGGCATTTGCAAGGCGGTTTCTCCTCCAAATTCCGTGTACCTGTTGAATAAAGTCCAGTTTCTTGTAGATGTTGCGCTCCTTGGCTTCTACGCCCAATAATGGCCGCTTCCCACGTGTCAAACGAATATGAAAAGTCTGAGTGTTTTTACATTCACACCCCTAGCCGCGTAAATGAGCTGACCTATTTAAGGGGACGAGGATTTAGAACCAAACCACATCTTCCCCCCTTCGCGAGTGTTCATCAGAGCGCATCCGACAAAGGTCCATTCCACCATGGCCAGCCGTCGCGACTCCTCCTCTCGCCCTTCCAGCCCTCAGCCTGGATACTGGGAGAGATGCTCCATCCCGCATAGCGAGCTAGTGACGCTCCAGACCAAGGGATTTCTCCCCCCGGCCTATATGGTCCCGGTTCGAGCCGGCCTTGCCATCTATAATGGCGGAGAGCAAGCGGAGAGTGCCCCTAATCCCTCCAAAGGAGAGCGGGTGTGCCTCATCCCTTATTTAATAAGGGGGCTTGGATTTCCAATCCATCCATTTCTCCGGGGGCTCCTGGAGTTCTATGGCCTCCAGCTACACAATCTCACGCCTGCCTCCGTATTGCATATCGCGGGCTTCGTAGCCCTCTGCGAGCTGTTTTTTGGGTATCGAGGCTCATTTCGAGCTATGGAAAAGGTTATTCTGCCTTGTGCCCTGCTCTAAGGAGGGGTCAATGTATCAAGTGGGTGGAGCCGAAGTGTGGCGCATCGCCGGGACCGTATATCTGTCTGGAACCCCAAAGAAGGCGTCCGAAGACTGGCCCTTGGAATGGTTTTATATAGAAGATGTCCCGCTGCCGGATCCTGTCCGGATCGGCCTCCCTGAATTCGACAGTGCTCCCTTAAAGAAGCGCCTAAGCTGGCGTCCACGGAGCCCTCAGAGGGAAAGTGATAGGGACATCATTTACCTGATGGGCCGAATAAGATTGTTAGCCCATTCCGGACTAACCATGATCGGGGTTATGGCCGAATGCATTATGCGGGGGTGCAACCACTTCAGTATAGAAGTCACCCCATGTGGGACTTCAACGGGGAGGACGGCGCCACCCGCTACGGCCGTAAGGAGCCGGATTCAGCTGCCGCTCTACTAAAGATCTTGTCCACTTTGTATAAGGGAGAAGAGGAGGAATTTCTCCGCGTCAACCCACAGGGTGGATTCTCTATGCACAATCCCCAAAGCTGGGTAAGCGGTCGTATTTACTTGCCCATCCGTTTTGTATTCCCATTGTTAAATATTCAGTCTGACGATTTCAACGCAGGAACTGCGCCGAGCTGTTAAGGAAATAAGCAGCCCTCCTCCACAACCTGAGGACCCAGGACGGTCCCTCGACCCGGCCCCTCAAGAGGATCCGGACATATCTGTGGAGCTGATTGATGGAGTGTTCCATCAATTGAGAAAGGACAACGCCTTGGTGGCCATTACGACCGATTACCCAGGGCTAATCCCGGCCTCCCAGGTAACTGAGATCGAAGTCTCAGTACCCCGAATAGGTGTCCGCCCTCTCATGTTTTCAGTTTCCTGATTACAACCGAACTTTGCAGGGGAGGTTTTTAAAGCGGAAGGCCGAACCTGCGGCGACAAGCCAACGAGGGGCCGCAGGGCCCCATGGGCAGAAAATAAGTGCAGTCCGGACCGAGGCGTCAGCGCAAAGGTATGGCGCGCCCCCTTATCCCAGGTGTTATACCTTCGAGGCACATTGACACTCGTGCTTTCTTCAGGACAAGGAGACCTCGCCGGACTATATCCGGAGAGGCTGCCAATCGCGCCTCCACCAGCCAGGCTCCAAAGCCTAGCCTGGAGGCGGAGGCGAACGCAAGGCGCGCGCCAGACGCTCCTCCGACGGAGGATGTGGATGGGTTGTCTGCCACCAACTTTGAGGTGGAGAGTGCCATGAACCACAGGCGTCGCCGGACAATTCTTCGCAACGCTTGTTTCTCTCAAGGGGCATTAGATGCCTTCAACTCGGGAGATGCGTACCTCCGTGCCGCTCAAAATGGTCTAGCCAGAGCCACGGAGCAATATGTAAAAGACATACGGGTAAGAAAATTTTGGTAATTATATATATATACCAGTAGCCCCCGAGACTTGAAACAGTTAGAATAACTGATTTAAGGATCATTTGTTATGCAGGTTCTTATAGAAAAGAATTCCCTACTGTCCAAGGAGCTGGAAGAGTGCAAAGACCAACTTTAGGCCGCACTAGCCGCGGCAGGGGAGCCCAAGGAGACCCCCTCTGGTAATATACACTTCGAAAGATAAGTATTTTGCGAAGCATGACATGGGTGCGAATCTGACAAATGAAATTGCAGATGGCGCCAGATTGAATCCGGAAAGGCAACACCTCCTACGCTAGCTAAAGGCTGGTGAGAAGGTGCTGACAAAGGTGAGGCGGGAGAAGAATGATCTCCAATATGCCAACACCAAGCTGGGCGTCGAGCTGAAAGATGTTCGTGCCCAGCTGTCAGACTCCGTGAAGGAGAATCAGCGGCTTCGGCACGGCATATTTAGTAAGTTCTTGAACGAACCTTTGAAAGAAAGTTCGGCGGGGAAGTCGACTAATAGAGCAATGTCTGTAGGTGTGCTAACAGGTCGTCCTGCAGAGGAGATGCCCGGTTCTACGGGTGACCTTCTTCCCGAGCTCTCGCAACTGCTCGATCGAGTTTGGCAGGCGATGCAAGGCGTCGCCCAGGCCCTGTGGCCATCCGTCTCCATGCCCGAAGGTCTTGGAGAGCTTGCGGAGAAGCTAAAGGGAGCACGACAGTGCTTCCGATTGTGGAAGATATCGGCCTGCCGTCAAGGCGCTAGGGAGGCCTGGGCCATGGTGAAGATGCGGTACGCAAAGGCTGACCCCAACCACATGGCCGAGGTCGGTCCTGTAGGGCCCAATGGGAAGGAGATCCATGTAAGCTTAGTATATGGCCAAGTAGAGTTGGCCACAAAGTATTCCCAGTAGGACTGTAAATTAGACAGCCTGTTAGATGGTATTGAAGAGGAATACAATCAGTCAAAATGACTATGTAATTTAATTGACATTTATAATGCCTTCTAGCCGGATTGTAGATCATTTGTCATGGCCGACCTTTTCGCTTCAGCCTTGGGACCTGACAGTCCGGAGTGTGTCCGAATTCCCATGCGGTTATATAGGAACCGGGGAATGCATGGAGACCAGGCGTAGGGGTCATTAGTGCGTGAACAGACAAGTGCCCGACTAGTTATGTTACATTACATGGTTAGTAAGAAACATCTTCCAGGGAGAATAGTTCCGTTAGGGGTTCCTTTCCCTGGGAGGCATGCCCTAAGGTGCATGTCCATGCTGCGAAAAGAAATGCAGGAAAAACATCTAGGGGCGTATAGATAAAAATGAAAAAAGATCATATTTAGTTCACCGACCGAATATTCCCTTAAGAACGCTAGCTTTCGGCTTCACCCAGTCTGAGGTACACGTTCGGCTGATCCGGCAGTAACAATCGTAGAGGTGCTCCCTTTACCACCTAGCCGAACAATCGGGAACATAGGGGTAAGCACAAGAGCCAGGCAACCAAGCTTGGCCAAAACTTAAGTCATATCGATGCATATAATGGTGAATAAAAGGTACATGCGGAAGTGTGACACATGTGTTGGGCATGAAGCCCGTATGAATAAGCTTCTGTTTAAAGAAGCCCCCAGGTTTAATGAGCGCAGATAGCGCATCACTTTATGAGCCTTTAAAGGCTATAAGAGATAGAGAGAGAGAAGAAGAGAAATGTAAGACAAAAAATATATAAAAAATGGACAGAGGAAGGAGACGAACACAGAGTCCGGCGCTAGGCATAGAATCTTCGGAGACGGGCTGCGTTCCATGGGTTCGGCTCGAGTCGGTTATCTGATGCATCCCGCAGGCGGTACGCTCCACCAGTCAAGACTTGGTCAATTATGAAGGGACCTTCCCACTTGGGCTTGAGTTTGTCTTTTTTCTTGTCCGGTAGTCTTAGAACTAATTCGCCAACGTTGTAATTTTTGGCCCGTACTTCTTTGCTTTGGTATCTTCGACCCTGCTGTTGATAGAATGCGGAATGGGCTTTTGCCATGTCACGCTCCTCCTCCAATGCGTCCAAGCTGTCCTGCTGATCGAGCTCAGCTTCTCTTTCTTCGTACATGCACACTCGAGGTGAGTCATGAATTATGTCGCAAGGCAAAACTGCCTCTGCGCCATACACCATAAAGAATGGTGTGTATCCGGTGGTACGATTCGGCATGGTCCGCAGCCCCCAGAGTACGGAGTCGAGCTCCTCTACCCAGTGCGTGTTAGATTCCTTGAGGGACCGCACTAATCTGGGATTGATGCCGCTCATGATAAGACCATTTGCACATTCGACCTGGCCGTTAGTTTGTGGGTGATAGACGGAAGCATAATCGAGCTTGATGCCCATGTTTTTACACCAGAGTTTTACCTCGTCGGCCGTGAAGTTCGTGCCGTTATCAGTGATGATGCTGTGGGGGATGCTGTAACGGTGTACAACCCCGGATATAAAGTCTATCACCGGTCCGGATTCGGCCGTCTTAACAGGCTTGGCTTCTATCCATTTGGTGAACTTATCCACCATGACCAGTAAGTATTTTTGCTTGTGGGTTCCGCCTTTAAGGGGTCCAACCATGTCAAGCCCCCAGACCGCGAAGGGCCAAGTAATGGGGATAGTTTGGAGGGCGGTGGGTGGCATATGGCTTTGGTTTGCAAAGAGCTGGCAACCGGTGCATCGTTGGACTAAGTCCTGAGCGTCTGCCCGGGCCGTCGGCCAATAAAAGCCTATACGGAAGGCCTTGCTTACAAGGGACCGATCTACAGCGTGATGAACTCCGAGTCTGGCATGAATTTCAGCCAGGAGGTTCCGCCCCTCCTCTTCGGAGATGCACCTTTGAAGGACTCCGGTAGTGCTTTTCTTATAAAGTTCTCCCTCATGGACTCTATAGGCTTTGGATCGCCGCACTATGCAGCATGCCTCATTTTGGTCCTAGGGGAGTTCCTGCCTAGTAAGGTAGGCGAGGAATGGTTCTGTCCACGGGGCGATGACGGCCATTATTACGTGGGCTGAAGGTGTTACTTCATTGGCAGAGCCTCCGATTGTGTCAGGATGTTCGGTGTAGGGCAGTGCGGTTGGGTCCGGGCTGTTATTGTTCGGCTCCCCTTCCCATACTACGGATGGCTTGAACAGCCTTTCCAAGAAGATGTTGGGGGGGACTACATCACGTTTTGCGCCGATGCGTGCCAGGACATCTGCCGCCGGATTATTTTCCTGGGCTATATGGTGAAATTCAAGCCCCTCGAACCGAGCTGACATTTTTAGGACGGCGTTGCGGTAAGCTGCCATTTTTGGATCCTTGGCATCGAAGTCTCCATTTGTCACACCCTCGATGCGACTATAGCTCCCACGTGTCGAGGCACGACTTAGAGACATAATCGCATTGAAGGCATATGTCGCAAGTTAGGCAATCTTCACAACATCCCATGTAATATAAATAATAAAGGGGAGATAACATAGTTGGCTTACACTCGCCACGTCAATCAAGTACATAAATAACATTGCATCATCCAAACACTCATGGCCCGACTACAGCGCCAAAATAAAATAGAACCCAACATGCGACACGGTCCCAAACACCCCCAACTGGGCGCCACTACTGATCATCTGGAAAGGAAACATAGTAACGTTGGGAGTCTTCGTCGAACTCCCACTTGAGCTCAAACGCGTCTCCTGGAGCGGAATCATCAGGCCCTACATCTGGTGTAATAGTAATCTGTGAGCCACAAGGACTCAGCAATCTCGCACCCTCGCGATCAAGACTATTTAAGCTTATAGGTAAGGCAAGGTAAATATATGTGGAGCTGCAGCAAGCGACTAGCATATATGGTGGCTAACTTATTCGCAAAAGAGAGCGAGAAGAGGAGGTAAGGCACGAGCGAGAAACTAGAGAGCAACCTGCGCAAACATTACTCCAACACCGTGTCCACTTCCCGGACTCCGCCGAGAAGAGGCCATCACGGTAACACACTCAGTTGATTCATTTTAATTAATTAAGGTTCAAGTCATCTACAACCGGACATTTAGAAATTCCCATCTGCACATAACCGCGGGCACGGCTTTCGAAAGTTTAAAACCCTGCAGGGGGGTCCCAACTTAGCCCATGACAAGCTCTCACGGTCACCGAAGGAATAGACCTCCTCCCAAGATGTTCTGATCAGACTCGGTATCTCGGTTCTTCAAGACACTTCGACAGGTTAACACAAATCCAGCAACACCGCCCGAATGTGCCGACAAATCCCGATAGGAGCTGCACATATATCTTTCTCAGGGCACACTCAGATTGTCTAAACTTCCGGTAGGCCAGCCCAGAGTTGCCCCTGGTAGCCACCGGCGGCTGACGGTTTGGACCAACACTCGTAGGAGCATTGGCCCAGGGGGTTAAAATAATGATGACCCTTGAGTCTGCAGAACCCAAGGGAAAGAAAAGGCTAGGTGGCAAATGGTAAAACCAAGGTTGGGCATTGCTGGAAAAGCTTTAATCAAGGCGAAGTATCAAGGGGTTCCCATTATAACCCAACCGCGTAAGGAACGCAAAATTCGGGAGCATAACACCGATATGATGGAAACTAGGGCGGCAAGAGTGGAACAAAACACTAGGCGAGAGGCCGAGCCTTCCACCCTTTACCAAGTATATAGATGCATTAATATAACATAGCAATATAATGATATCCCGAGAAGTAAATAAATGTTCCAACAAGGAACGACCTTCAATCTTCACCTGCAACTAGCAACGCTATAAGAGGGGCTGAGCAAAGCGGTAACATAGCCAATCAACGGTTTGCTAGGACATGGTGGGTTAGAGGTTTGACATGGCAATTTGGGAGGCTTGCAAGCAAGGGGTAGGCATCGTAGCATTGGCATAGCAAAAGAGCGAGCAAACTAGCATAGCAAAGATAGTAGTGATTTCGAGGGTATGATCATCTTGCCTGCACAGTTGTTAGAGTTGACTAGATCCTCGAAAGCAAACTCAACGGGCTCCTCGTTAGCGAACTCGTCTCCCGGCTCTACCCAAACAAGACAAACAAGCAACAAGGATACAATCAACCACGTGCAAGGATCAAGCAATATGATGCAATGATGATATGTTATGCGGGATGCGATGCGGGATGCAAAATGCAAGATATGACAGGAAATGCATGAACCTGGCCTCAACTTGGAAAACCAAGTGTGCCACTGGAAATATGAGATGAAATCGCTTGAAAACGATATAAAGAACGCCGGAATCGGAGTTACGGTTTGGAAATGGCAAGCGATTCAAAAATGACACCGGTCTGCGATTTACAGCAAGTAGGCATCTAAATGCAACGAAAAGAATATGCTACAACACCCAAACATGACAACAAAATACATGGCAGGGATGCACACAAGATGCTTAACAAAATTCTAGCACTGAGCTACGGCCAATTCATCCATTAACAGGTTCAAACAAGCATGGCAAAAATGCATATGGCAAACAGATCTCAGATTTAGTGAAATCAACACTTGTCTGGAATTTCAGATCAGGTAGCCCTCTTCGGAGCAACAAAACTACATGCTACAGGATCTGATCATGGCAAAGTAAAGCATGGCATGAAGCTACTCAAGGATCTTAACAAAAGTCCCTTAGTGACCTTGAGCCAAAAGGGATCAGAAAATACCATTGCAAGCACGTGAACATAGCAGAAACATAATCAGTTTTCAGACTTAGTGAAAAACTGACACATGCTGAAATATAACTCAAGTAGGCATGTTTACGAGCTCGATGCACTCACTACGGTGGAAGTCATGGCAAGACAAACATACATCCATCAAGAAGGCACAAAATACAAGCGTGACATGACAAGAACAATAACATAGCATGCACGGATCAACTACAACATCATCGGCAAAATTGCAAACAAGTTGACAATCTGCCCGGATTCACAAAGTAGCAAAAATAGAGCTCGATTGACTCAAGCTAGAGTGCTCCATAATTGCAAACAAAGACATGGATGGATAGAACACTACAATATTAACAAAACATCCTTACTAATCATCCTCAAAAGAGGCACGGATCACTAGGGAACAACATGAACATATGGCATCATGAGATAAACAGCTGCAGGACTTAGTGAAATTACTAAGTCCCTGAAAACAGACTTAGCAAGTGCACCACTTTGCAAGTTTGCACAAGTCACCACACACATCACAAAAATACATGGGTTGCACCTCTGGAAAGATGACAAAACCCTTAACAAAACACGTGTAGAGCATCAGGGCATATCATGCACACATTAATCATGGCAAAAATGACAAAAACCTAAATGGAGCTGCAGATCTGACAATTAACTCAAGTAGCCCTCTTCTAATAGAATTTCGGGCATCAAGATGAACTCAAATGAAAATGATACAATGGAATGAAATGATGTACTCTCTAAGGTGAACATTTTGATATGCTATATGCATGAATCGAAGCTACGGATGCAAAGTTACGGGGTCACGAACAGGGGCACTTGGATCTGCAATTTTTGGACTTAGAGAAAAAAAATCAACCTCTAGGGTTATTGTTCACGCTAGATCTAGATCGGGGCACGGAAATCGAGGAACGACGGCCGGAGTTACTGTTCACGCCGGAGCTCGATGGAGAGGGAGAAGACGGCCGGGGCGGCGAGGGTGGCCGCGGGGGCGGCGCTCGGCGTGGAGGGAGTCGGCGGCCGCGGCGGCCTGGGACGGCGCCGGCGAGGGGCTGCCGGAGCGGGGCGGCTCCGGTGGCGAGGAAGAGGCGGCGGGGTCGACAGGGTCCGGCCGGCATCGCGGTGGCGCGCGGCGGCTCCGGTCGCCGGGCGGGAGGAGGCGGCGGCGGCGGAGCGAACGAGGCGGCGGGGGCCGGGCGCGGCAAGACCCGGCGGCTTCGGCCCGCGGGGGCCCTCCCTGGGCCTCCCGGGCCGCGCGGTGGGAGGCGGCGGCGAGGCCACGTGGCAGCGCGCGACTGGTGCGGGGGCAGCGGCGCAGAGTGTCCGGCACGGGCGGACAATGTCCGGCGCGTCGGAGGGGATTTTTAGGGTTTCGGGGGGGGAGAAAGATCCGGAATTTGGGGGGTCTATATATAGGCATAGAGGGAGCTAGGAGAGTCCAAATGAGGTGCGGTTTTCGGCCACGCGATCGTGATCGAACACTCTGGATGATGGAGCAGAGTTAGGTGGGTTTTGGGCCAAATTGGAGGGGTGTTGGGCTGCAACACACACGAGGCCTTTTTGGTCCCTTGGTTAACCGTTGGAGTATGAAACAAAGTCCAAATGATATGAAACTTGACAGGCGGTCTACCGGTAGTAAACCAAGGCTGCTTGGCAAGTCTCGGTCCAATCCGGAAATGGTTAATCCCCACACATGAAAGAAAGCTAGAAATGACCACCGGAGGAGAACGAAGTGCCGGAATGCAAAACGGACAATGGGGAAAATGCTCGGATGCATGAGATGAACACGTATGCGAATGCAATGCACATGATGACATGATAAGAGATGCATGACAACGACAACAACACACGGAGATAAAAACCCTAACCCGAGAAAATAAATATAACTTAACGCCGGAAACGGCAAGAGTTGGAGTACAAATTGGGAAAGTTACATCCGGGGTGTTACAACACTCCACCACTACGAAAGGATCTCGTCCCGAGATCTAGGACTGGAAGAACGCCGGGTACTCAGAATGGAGGTGATACTCACGTTCCAATGCAGCTTCACGGTCGGAATGGTGTGACCACTTGACTTTGAGAAATTTGATTGACTTGTTGCGAGTCTTGCGTTCAGTCTCTTCAAGAATAGCAACTGGGTGCTCACGATAAGAGAGATCTTCTTGGAGTGCAATGTTCTCAAAGTTGACGGTGCGGTCGGGAGTCTTGAAGCACTTTCGGAGCTGAGAGACATGGAACACGTCATGAACATTTGCAAAGTTTGAATTAAGCTCGAGTTGATAGGCGAGGTCGTCTCTCTTGCTGACAACCTTGAAAGGTCCCACGTATCTAGGGGCAAGCTTCGCTTTGATACCAAAGCAACGAGCACCTTTCATAGGAGAGACACGGAGGTAAACATGATCTCCGATCTCGAAAACCAAATCACGGTGCTTACTATCATAGTAGCTCTTCTGGCGGGATTAGGCTGCTTTGAGGTTATCACAAATGACTTTGCACATTTCTTCTGCTTCTATGATTAAGTCATTACCCAAAAGTTGACGTTCACCGGTTTCAGACCAGTTGAGAGGGGTATGGCACTTCCTGCCATACAGAATTTCAAATGGGGCCTTGCCCGAACTTGCTTGAAAACTGTTGTTGTAGGTGAATTCAGCATAAGGAAGACAATCCTCCCACTTCATGCTGAAGGAGATCACACAAGCCCTGAGCATATCTTCAAGAATCTAGTTGACACGCTCGACTTGACCGCTAGTTTGAGGATGGAAAGCTGTGCTGAAGCGGATGTTAGTGCCCATGGCCTTCTGAAAAGAATCCCAAAACTTTGAGGTAAAGATGCTGCCACGATCTGAAGAGATCACTTGTGGAATACCGTGCAGAGAGACAATACGAGAGGTATAGAGTTCCGCCAATTGAGCTACAGTGATCGACTCTTTGATAGACAGAAAGTGAGCCACTTTGGTGAGTTTGTTGATGACAACGAATATAGCATCATTGCCATGCTTGGACTTTGGAAACCCAGTCACGAAGTCCATTTCAATGTGGTCAAACTTCCATTTTGGAATGGCAAGAGGTTGGAGGAGACCAGCTGGCCTTTGGTGTTCTGCCTTCACTCTTCTGCAGACATCACACTCATTCACGAATTGAGCAATCTCGCGCTTCATTCGAGTCCACCAATAAGCTTGCTTAAGGTCCTGATACATCTTCGTGCTCCCAGGGTGGATGGAGAGGAGAGAATTGTGAGCCTTGTTCATGATCACTTTACGAAGTTCACCTTTGGGTACAACAATACGATCCTCGAAGAAGAGAGTGTCCTTGTCATCAAGGCGGTAGCACTTGTACTTGGACTGACTCTTGGCAATCCCAATCTTCACCTTTTCCACCATAGCATCAAGAAGCTGGGCTTGGCGAATCTGGTCTTCCAAGGTAGGATAGACTAGAAGGTTGGCGAGGAAACCTTGAGGAACAACTTGCAGATTAAGTTTGCGGAAAGCTTCACAAAGCTCGGGTTGATAAGGCTTGAGAATCAGACTGTTGCAGTAGGCCTTTCTGCTCAAAGCGTCAGCAATCACATTGGCCTTGCCTGGAGTATACTCGATATTCGGGTTATACTCTTGAATCATTTCGACTCATCGAGTTTGCCTGAGGTTGAGATTAGGCTGAGTGAAGATGTACTTGAGACTCTTGTGATCAGTGAAAATGTCCACCTTTCTTCCCAATAGAAGATTTCTCCAAGTCAAAAGAGCATGCACAACTGCCGCCAACTTGAGATCATGAGTGGGGTAGTTTTTCTCATTAGGCTTCAACTGGTGGGAGGTATAAGCAACGACTCTCTTCTCTTGCATCAAAACTGCGCCAAGACCTTGGAGAGAGGCATCACAAAAGACCTCAAACGGCTTGGATTCATCAGGCGGAGTCAGAACTGGAGCAGTGATCAATTTCTCTTTCAAAGTGTTGAAAGCAATGTCACACTCCGGAGACCAAACGTACTTGATGTGCTTCTGGAGAAGATTTGAGAGAGGCTTCGCGATCTTAGAAAAGTTTTCAACGAATCTTCGACAATAGCTTGCGAGACTGAGAAAACTGCGGAGTTGCTTCACGTTTTGAGGAGGTTCCCAATTCACAATTGCAGACACCTTCTCAGATTCATGGCAATGCCCTTGGCAGAGATGATATGACCAAGATAAAGAACCTCATCGAGCCAAAATTCGCACTTGGAGAACTTGGCGTAGAACTTGTGTTCTCTGAGCTTATCAAGAACCAAACGCAAGTGCTTGGCATGATCTTCCTTGTTCTTGGAGAAAACCAGAATGTCGTCGAGATAGACCAAAACAAAGTCATTGGTGTAGGCGTTGAAGGTGAAGTTCATCATGCGAGAGAACGTCGGAGGAGCGTTGACGAGACCAAAATACATGACAGTGTACTCATATGAACCAAAGCTTGTCCTGAAGGCCGTCTTGGGAATATCTTGCTCACGGATTCGAATCTGATGATAGCCCATACGGAGATCAAGCTTGGAGAAACTTGGGCACCTTTGAGTTGTTCGAACAGCTCATTGATGTTGGGAAGTGGGTATTTTTTCTTGATGGTCTTCTTGTTCACTGGACGGTAATCAACACAAAGTTGGTCCGTTCCATCCTTCTTCTTCACAAAAAGAACACCACAACCCCACGGAGAAGAACTAGGCCGGATGAGACCCATTTTCTCTTGAATATCGAGTTGCTTCTTTAGCTCCTTCAACTCTTCAGGTCCGAGCTTGTAAGGACGTTTGCACACAGGTTCCGTGCCAGGCTCAAGATCAATAACGAATTGAACTGGCCGGTGCGGAGGCATTCCTGGAAGCTCTTCTGGAAAGACGTCTTGCTATTCGCAAACGACTGGAATTTGAGAGATGGCATCGAGTTCACCCTTCTCATTGAGAGAAAACAGACGAATGGTATCACCACGAGCAGCAAAGATAATTACATCCTCAGACGAATGAGTCAAATGAATCTGCATGGCTGCACAATCAAGCTGAGCCTTGTGCTTAGAAAGCCAATCCATTCCGAGAATAAGATCAATATCCGAGTTACCAAGGATCATTGGGGAAGCCAGAAACTTGAAATCACCCATCGAGATAGAAATATCCGGAACCTCGTAGTTAGCAAGCAAGCATCTACCCGGAGAGACGACTGCTAATGGCTTATGCATAACTTGAGAAAACCACCCATGCTTAGATGCAAAAGGTCTCGAGATAAAGCAATGCGATGCACCCGTGTCAAAAAGAACTTTTGCAGGAACATCATTAACAGGAAGGTTACCCATGATCACATCTGACGAGTCCTCTGCCTGAGCTGCATTCACCATATTGACCCTGGCGTACTTGGGATTATGCTTGACCATAGCTGTACTTGCCGATCTTGCAGGAGGAGGAGGAGGAAGACGCCTCTGGTTGAAACACTTGTTGGCATAGTGACCCTTCTGTTGGCACTTGTTGCACGTGATCTGGAGCACTCGATCTTGGAGCTTGAGACGAAGTCTTGTTCTGAAAGCTAGGGTTGGGTGGGTGGGAAGAACCACTACCACCTTTGCTCTTCTGCTGATACGGCTAACGGAACGGAGGAGGAGGAAGCCAGTACTTCTGCTGCTTGGCCACTTGAGTAGAGGAAGAAGGAGTAACATCTCTGACTCGCTTCTTGGAAGCATCACACCTCAACTGAGCAGCCTCTTGCTTCAGTGCCATGTTGTAGAACTCATCGCATCTCAAGGGCTCAAAGAGAACAAGAGCGAGCTGAATTTCTTCTCAGATTCATGGCAATGCCCTTGGCAGAGATGATATGACCAAGATAAAGAACCTCATCGAGCCAAAATTCGCACTTGGAGAACTTGGCGTAGAACTTGTGTTCTCTGAGCTTATCAAGAACCAAACGCAAGTGCTTGGCATGATCTTCCTTGTTCTTGGAGAAAACCAGAATGTCGTCGAGATAGACCAAAACAAAGTCATTGGTGTAGGCGTTGAAGGTGAAGTTCATCATGCGAGAGAACGTCGGAGGAGCGTTGACGAGACCAAAATACGTGACAGTGTACTCATATGAACCAAAGCTTGTCCTGAAGGCCGTCTTGGGAATATCTTGCTCAAGGATTCGAATCTGATGATAGCCCATACGGAGATCAAGCTTGGAGAAACTTGGGCACCTTTGAGTTGTTCGAACAGCTCATTGATGTTGGGAAGTGGGTATTTTTTCTTGATGGTCTTCTTGTTCACTGGACGGTAATCAACACAAAGTTGGTCCGTTCCATCCTACTTCTTCACAAAAAGAACACCACAACCCCACGGAGAAGAACTAGGCCGGGTGAGACCCATTTTCTCTTGAATATCGAGTTGCTTCTTCAGCTCCTTCAACTCTTCAGGTCCGAGCTTGTAAGGACGTTTGCACACAGGTTCCGTGCCAGGCTCAAGATCAATAACGAATTGAACTGGCCGGTGCAGAGGCATTCCTGGAAGCTCTTCTGGAAAGACGTCTTGGTATTCGCAAACGACTGGAATTTGAGAGATGGCATTGAGTTCACCCTTCTCATTGAGAGAAAACAGACGAATGGTATCACCACGAGCAGCAAAGATAATTACATCCTCGGACGAATGAGTCAAATGAATCTGCATGGCTGCACAATCAAGCTGAGCCTTGTGCTTAGAAAGCCAATCCATTCCGAGAATAAGATCAATATCCGAGTTACCAAGGATCATTGGGGAAGCCAGAAACTTGAAATCACCCATCGAGATAGAAATATCTGGAACCTCGTAGTTAGCAAGCAAGCATCTACCCGGAGAGACGACTGCTAATGGCTTATGCATAACTTGAGAAAACCACCCATGCTTAGATGCAAAAGGTCTCGAGATAAAGCAATGCGATGCACCCGTGTCAAAAAGAACTTTTGCAGGAACATCATTAACAGGAAGGTTACCCATGATCACATCTGACGAGTCCTCTGCCTGAGCTGCATTCACCATATTGACCCTGGCGTACTTGGGATTATGCTTGACCATAGCTGTACTTGCCGATCTTGCAGGAGGAGGAGGAGGAAGACGCCTCTGGTTGAAACACTTGTTGGCATAGTGACCCTTCTGTTGGCACTTGTTGCATGTGATCTGGAGCACTCGATCTTGGAGCTTGAGACGAAGTCTTGTTCTGAAAGCTAGGGTTGGGTGGGTGGGAAGAACCACTACCACCTTTGCTCTTCTGCTGATACGGCTGACGGAACGGAGGAGGAGGAAGCCAGTACTTCTGCTGCTTGGCCACTTGAGTAGAGGAAGAAGGAGTAACATCTCTGACTCGCTTCTTGGAAGCATCACACCTCAACTGAGCAGCCTCTTGCTTCAGTGCCATGTTGTAGAACTCATCGCATCTCAAGGGCTCAAAGAGAACAAGAGCGAGCTGAATTTCTTCTCAGATTCATGGCAATGCCCTTGGCAGAGATGATATGACCAAGATAAAGAACCTCATCGAGCCAAAATTCGCACTTGGAGAACTTGGCGTAGAACTTGTGTTCTCTGAGCTTATCAAGAACCAAACGCAAGTGCTTGGCATGATCTTCCTTGTTCTTGGAGAAAACCAGAATGTCGTCGAGATAGACCAAAACAAAGTCATTGGTGTAGGCGTTGAAGGTGAAGTTCATCATGCGAGAGAACATCGGAGGAGCGTTGACGAGACCAAAATACATGACAGTGTACTCATATGAACCAAAGCTTGTCCTGAAGGCCGTCTTGGGAATATCTTGCTCACGGATTCGAATCTGATGATAGCCCATATGGAGATCAAGCTTGGAGAAACTTGGGCACCTTTGAGTTGTTCGAACAGCTCATTGATGTTGGGAAGTGGGTATTTTTTCTTGATGGTCTTCTTGTTCACTGGACGGTAATCAACACAAAGTTGGTCCGTTCCATCCTTCTTCTTCACAAAAAGAACACCACAACCCCACGGAGAAGAACTAGGCCGGATGAGACCCATTTGCTCTTGAATATTGAGTTGCTTCTTCAGCTTCTTCAGCTCCTTCAACTCTTCAAGTCCGAGCTTGTAAGGACGTTTGCACACAGGTTCCATGCCAGGCTCAAGATCAATAACGAATTCAACTGGCCAGTGTGGAGGCATTCCTGGAAGCTCTTCTGGAAAGACGTCTTGGTATTCGCAAACGACTGGAATTTGAGAGATGGCATCGAGTTCACCCTTCTCATTGAGAGAAAACAGATGAATGGTATCATCACGAGCGGCAAAGACAATTACATCCTCAGACGAATGAGTCAAATGAATCTGCCTGGCTGCACAATCAAGCTGAGCCTTGTTCTTAGAAAGCCAATTCATTCCGAGAATAAGATCAATATCCGAGTTACCAAGGATCATTGGGGAAGCCAGAAACTTGAAATCACCCATCGAGATAGAAATATCCGGAACCTCGTAGTTAGCAAGCAAGCATCTACCCGGAGAGACGACTGCTAATGGCTTATGCATAACTTGAGAAAACCACCCATGCTTAGATGCAAAAGGTCTTGAGATAAAGCAATGCGATGCACCCGTGTCAAAAAGAACTTTTGCAGGAACATCATTAACAGGAAGGTTACCCATGATCACATCTGACGAGTCCTCTGCCTGAGCTGCATTCACCATATTGACCTTGGCGTACTTGGGGTTATGCTTGACCATAGCTGTACTTGCCGATCTAACAGGAGGAGGAGGAGGAAGACGCCTCTGGTTGAAACACTTGTTGGCATAGTGACCCTTCTGTTGGCACTTGTTGCACGTGACCTCTGAAAGCGGACGGTGATATGGAGCACTCGATCTTGGAGCTTGAGACGAAGTCTTGTTCTGAAAGCCAGGGTTGGGTGGGTGGGAAGAACCACTGCCACCTTTGCTCTTCTGCTAATACGGCTGACGGAACGGAGGAGGAGGAAGCCAGTACTTCTGCTGCTTGGCCACTTGAGTAGAGGAAGAAGGAGTAACATCTCTGACTCGCTTCTTGGAAGCATCACACCTCAACTGAGCAGCCTCTTGCTTCAGTGCCATGTTGTAGAACTCATCGTATCTCAAGGGCTCGAAGAGAACAAGAGCGAGCTAAATTTCTTCTCTGAGACCACCCCTGAACTGGTATATCATGCTCTTCTCATCAGGGACGTCCTGCTTGGCAAAGCGGGAGAGCTTCTGGAACAACTTGTTGTAGTCATAGACAGATAAAGAGCCTTGCTTCAAATTGCGGAATTCCTCACGCTTGCTTTCAACCACGCTCTACGGAATATGATGAGCTCGGAAATCTCGACGGAAGTCATCCCAAGTGATAACACGTCCACCTCTGGAGTCCTTGTACTGCTGGAACCATTCTGCAGCTTGATCTTTGAGTTGGAAGGAAGCGAATTTGACAAAGTCCTCATGCCTGACGTTACTACACTCGAAATTCTTACACAGATCCACAAGCCAATCGTCAGCATCGGTTGCCTCAACACAATTGCTGAAAGTCTTTGGCCCGTTAGCAAGGAACTGGTTGAGTGTAGCAAAGTGACTCTGATTGCTGCCTTGATTCTCTTGGTTGCCTTGATTGCGCTCTTGGAGAATTTGCATGATCAACTGTGTGTTTGCATTGGTTGCGGCCATCACAGCTTGCCATGCCTCCGGAGGAGGTGGAGGTGGTGGCGGATCAGGATTCGAAGTCGTGTGCGTTGGAGGAGCCATCCTGAAGAGGTTGATGTCCATTAGCACATTGATAGACAAATATTGAAGCTGAATCCAACGGAATGAAAATTGCAACATATAGTCTTCACATCCGAACAAAATGAACGCATGCATTCCTCTTGAAATGGTCACATATCCATAAATTGAGAAGCCACGTAGAATTAAGGTAGAGAAATAAATCAACAAGGTACGGATCAAGAACGAATAGTCGGTAAGAAATCCTAATCTCAAACCGATATCCGTGGAAGAAGAACTAGAGCCACTAGAATTCCCACCTATGAAACTCTCGAACCTTTCCGGTTATGCAATCAGGTGTTGGGGATACAGGGGAAGCATAATATCTCACCCAAACTAGCAAATCCTACATCCAGCTGTATCCATCCTTCAACACATAAGCAAGAAACCTTCGGAAGCCATCTACCTCAACCTTCGAAAAGCATCCGTTATACAAGTTATGGCGATACTCCCGAACTCCCGCCCCAGTACTGGGTGGCGTCGAGGTTATCTCACCAATGAACTGCATAAAAGAGATTTTCGATGTCGGCGTACTAGACTCAGGTATTCCAGAACTGCAACGATAAAATTATGATGACAACACCTCAGAGCTCAACTCCCCGGGACACTTCCACTAAACCCCTAACAGGAGGCACCAAGACAATGTTCTCATCATAAAACCATCGGAACGATTCCAAGATACCCACGTGATCCTAAATTTTGTTTTGTGAAATTTGAGAAGAGAATAGTCAAAACTCTACATCAGGATGCCTTACCAGAGCGATGAGGAGACTGGGAAGTAAAAAGAATTCCTAAACTCTCCGATATATAATTCCTAAAAGACTCAAAACATTTTTTTCTAGACACAACTCGGCCGCTAAAAACGATCAAGCAATGGGGCTCCTAAGGTCGGGGAAGGCTCTGATTACCAACTTGTCACACCCTCGATGCGACTATAGCTCCCACGTGTCGAGGCACGACTTAGAGACATAATCGCATTGAAGGCATATGTCGCAAGTTAGGCAATCTTCACAACATCCCATGTAATATAAATAATAAAGGGGAGATAACATAGTTGGCTTACACTCGCTACGTTAATCAAGTACATAAATAACATTACATCATCCAAACACTCATGGCTCGACTACGGTGCCAAAATAAAAGAGAACCCAACATGCGACACGGTCCCAAACACCCCCAACTGGGCGCCACTACTGATCATCTGGAAAGGAAACATAGTAACGTTGAGAGTCTTCGTCGAACTCCCACTTGAGCTCAAACGCGTCTCCTGGAGCGAAATCATCAGGCCCTGCATCTGGTGTAATAGTAATCTGTGAGCCACAGGGACTCAGCAATCTCGCACCCTCGCGATCAAGACTATTTAAGCTTGTAGGTAAGGCAAGCTAAATATATGTGGAGCTGCAGCAAGCGAGTAACATATATGGTGGCTAACTTATTCGCAAAAGAGAGCGAGAAGAGGAGGTAAGGCACGAGCGAGAAAATAGAGAGCAACCTGCGAAACATTACTCCAACACCGTGTCCACTTCCCGGACTCCTCCGAGAAGAGGCCATCACGGTAACACACTCAGTTGATTCATTTTAATTAATTAAGGTTCAAGTCATCTACAACCGGACATTAACAAATTCCCGTCTGCCCATAACCACGGGCACGGCTTTCGAAAGTTCAAAACCCGGCAGGGGAGTCCCAACTTAGCCCATGACAAGCTCTCACGGTCACCGAAGGAATAGACCTCCTCCCAAGACGTTCCGATCAGACTCGGTATCTCGGTTCTTCAAGAACCTTCGACGGGTTAAAACAAATCCAGCAACACCGCCCGAATGTGCCGACAAATCCCGATAGGAGCTGCACATATCTCTTTCTCAGGGCACACTCAGATTGTCTAAACTTCCGGTAGGCCAGCCCAGAGTTGCCCCTGGTAGCCACCGGCGGCTGACGGTTTGGACTAACACTCAGAGGAGCACTGGCCCGGGGGGTTAAAATAATGATGACCCTTGAGTCTGCAGAACCCAAGGGAAAGAAAAGGCTAGGTGGCAAATGGTAAAACCAAGGTTGGGCATTGCTGGAAAAGCTTTAATCAAGGTGAACTATCAAGGGGTTCCCATTATAACCCAACCGCGTAAGGAACGCAAAATCCGGGAACATAACACCGATATGACGGAAACTAGGACGGCAAGAGTGGAACAAAACACTAGGCGAGAGGCCGAGCCTTCCACCCTTTACCAAGTATATAGATGCATTAATATAACATAGCAATATAATGATATCCCGACAAGTAAATAAATGTTCCAACAAGGAACGGCCTTCAATCTTCACCTGCAACTCGCAACGCTATAAGAGGGGCTGAGCAAAGCGGTAACATAGCCAATCAACGGTTTGCTAGGACATGGTGGGTTAGAGGTTTGACATGTCAATTTGGGAGGCTTGCAAGCAAGTGGTAGGCATCATAGCATTGACATAGCAAAAGAGCGAGCAAACTAGCATAGCAAAGATAGTAGTGATTTCGAGGGTATGATCATCCTGCCTGCACAGTTGTCAGAGTTGACTGGATCCTCGAAAGCAAACTCAATGGGCTCCTCGTTAGCGAACTCGTCTCCCGGCTCTACCCAAACAAGACAAACAAGCAACAAGGATACAATCAACCACGTGCAAGGATCAAGCAATATGATGTAATGATGATATGCTATGCGGGATGCAATGCGGGATGCAAAATGCAAGATATGACAGGAAATGCATGAACCTGGCCTCAACTTGGAAAACCAAGTGTGCCACTGGAAATATGAGATGAAATCGCTTGAAAACGATATAAAGAACGCCGGAATCGGAGTTACGGTTTGGAAATGGCAAGCGATTCAAAAATGACACCGGTCTGCGATTTACAGCAAGTAGGCATCTAAATGCAACAAAAAGAACATGCTACAGCACCCAAACATGACAACAAAATACATGGCAGGGATGCACACAAGATGCTTAACAAAATTCTAGCACTGAGCTACGGCCAATTCATCCATTAACAGGTTCAAACAAGCATGGCAAAAATGCATATGACAAATAGATCTCAGACTTAGTGAAATCAACACTTGTCTGGAATTTCAGATCAGGTAGCCCTCTTCGGAGCAACAAAACTACATGCTACAGGATCTGATCATGGCAAAGTAAAGCATGGCATGGAGCTACTCAAGGAGCTTAACAAAAGTCCCTTAGTGACCTTGAGACAAAAGGGATCAGAAAATACCATTGCAAGCACGTGAACATAGCAGAAACATAATCAGTTTTCAGACTTAGTGAAAAACTGACACATGCTGAAATATAACTCAAGTAGGCATGTTTACGAGCTCGATGCACTCACTACGGTGCAAGTCATGGCAAGAAAAGCATACATCCATCAAGAAGGCACAAAATACAAGCGTGACATGACAAGAACAATAACATAGCATGCACGGATCAACCACAACATCATCGGCAAAATTGCAAACAAGTTGACAATCTGCCCAGATTCACAAAGTAGCAAAAGTAGAGCTCGATTGACGCAAGCTAGGGTGCTCCATAATTGCAAACAAAGACACGGATGGATAGTGCACTACAATATTAACAAAACATCCTTACTGATCATCCTCAAAAGAGGCACGGATCACTAGGAAACAACATGAACATATGGCATCATGAGATAAACAGCTGCAGGACTTAGTGAAATTACTAAGTCCCTGAAAACAGACTTAGCAAGTGCACCACTTTGCAAGCTTGCACAAGTCACCACACACATCACAAAAATACATAGGTTGCACCTCTGGAAAGATGACAAAACCCTTAACAAAACACGTGTAGAGCATCAGGGCATATCATGCACACATCAATCATGGCAAAAATGACAAAAACCTAAATGGAGCTGCAGATCTGACAATTAACTCAAGTAGCCCTCTTCTAACAGCATTTTGGGCACCAAGATGAACTCAAATGAAAATGATGCAATGGAATGAAGTGATGTACTCTCTGAGGTGAAAATTTTGATATGCTATATGCATGAATCAGAGCTACGGATGCAAAGTTACGGGGTCACGAACAGGGGCACTTGGATCTGTAATTTTTGGACTTAGAGAAAAAAATCAACCTCTAGGGTTACTGTTCACGCCAGATCTAGATCGGGGCACGGAAATCGAGGAACAACGGCCGGAGTTACTGTTCACGCCGGAGCTCGACAGAGAGGGAGAAGACGGCCGGGGCGGCGAGGGTGGCCGCGGGGGCGGCGCTCGGTGTGGAGGGAGTCGGCGGCCACGGCGGCCTGGGACGGCGCCGGCGAGGGGCTGCCGGAGCGGGGCGGCTCCGGTGGCGAGGAAGAGGCGGCGGGGTCGGCGGGGTCTGGCCGGCGTCGCGGTGGCGCGTGGCAGCTCCGGTCGCCGGGCGGGAGGAGGCGGCTCCGGTCGCCGGGCGGGAGGAGGCGGCGGCGGCGGAGCGAACGAGGCGGCGGGGGCCGGGCGCGGCAAGGCGGCGACAGCTTCGGGCCGCGGGGGCCCTCCCTGGGCCTCCCGGGCCGCGCGGTGGGAGGTGGCGGCGAGGCCACGTGGCAGCGCGCGACTGGTGCGGGGGCGGCGGCGCGGAGTGTCCGGCGCGGGCGGACAATGTCCGGCGCGTCGGAGGGGATTTTTAGGGTTTCGGGGGGGGGGGAGAAAGATCCGGAATTCGAGGGGTCTATATATAGGCATAGAGGGAGCTAGGAGAGTCCAAATGAGGTGCGGTTTTCGGTCACGCTATCGTGATTGAACGCTCTAGATGATGGAGCAGAGTTAGGTGGGTTTTGGGCCAAATTGGAGGGGTGTTGGGCTGCAACACACATGAGGCCTTTTCGGTCCCTCGGTTAACCGTTGGAGTATGAAACAAAGTCCAAATGATACGAAACTTGACAGGCGGTCTACCGGTAGTAAACCAAGGCCGCTTGGCAAGTCTCGGTCCAATCCGGAAATGGTTAATCCCCACACACGAAAGAAAGCTAGAAATGACCACCGGAGGAGAACGAAGCGCCGGAATGCAAAACGGACAACGGGGAAAATGCTCGGATGCATGAGATGAACACGTATGCGAATGCAATGCACATGATGACATGATAAGAGATACATGACAACGACAACAACACACGGAGACAAAAACCCTAACCCGAGAAAATAAATATAACTTAACACCGGAAACGGCAAGAGTTGGAGTACAAATTGGGAAAGTTACATCCGGGGTGTTACAACACTCCACCACTAAGAAAGGATCTTGTCCCGAGATCTAGGACTGGAAGAACGCCGGGTACTTAGAACGGAGGTGATCCTCACGTTCCCAGGTAGCTTCGCGGTCGGAATGGTGTGACCACTTGACTTTGAGAAATTTGATTGACTTGTTGCGAGTCTTGCGTTCAGTCTCTTCAAGAATAGCAACTCGGTGCTCATGATAAGAGAGATCTTCTTGGAGCTCAATGTCCTCGAAGTTGACGGGGCGGTCGGGAGTCTTGAAGCACTTTCGGAGCTGAGAGACATGGAACATGTCATGAACATTTGCAAAGTTTGAAGGAAGCTCGAGTTGATAGGCGAGGTCGCCTCTCTTGCTGACAACCTTGAAAGGTCCCACGTATCTAGGGGCAAGCTTCCCTTTGATACCGAAGCGACGAGTACCTTTCATAGGAGAGACACGGAGGTAAACATGATCTCCGATCTCGAAAACCAAATCACGGTGCTTACTATCATAGTAGCTCTTCTGGCGGGATTGGGCTGCTTTGACGTTATCACGAATGACTTTGCACATTTCTTCTGCTTCTGTGATTAAGTCATTACCCAAAAGCTGACGTTCACCGGTTTCAGACCAGTTGAGAGGGGTACGGCACTTCCTGCCATACAGAATTTCAAATGGGGCCTTGCCCGAACTTGCTTGAAAGCTGTTGTTGTAGGAGAATTCAGCATAAGGAAGACAATCCTCCCACTTCATGCCGAAGGAGATCACACAAGCCCTGAGCATATCTTCAAGAATCTGGTTGACACGCTCGACTTGACCGCTAGTTTGAGGATGGAAAGCTGTGCTGAAGCGGATGTTAGTGCCCATGGCCTTCTGAAAAGAATCCCAAAACTTCGAGGTAAAGATGCTGCCACGATATGAAGAGATCACTTGTGGAATACCGTGCAGAGAGACAATAAGAGAGGTATAGAGTTCCGCCAATTGAGTTGCAGTGATCGACTCTTTGATAGGCAGAAAGTGAGCCACTTTGGTGAGTTTGTCGATGACAACGAATATAGCATGATTGCCACGTTTGGACTTTGGAAACCCAGTCACGAAGTCCATTTCAATGTGGTCAAACTGCCATTCTGGAATGGCAAGAGGTTGGAGGAGACCAGCTGGCCTTTGGTGTTTTGCCTTCACTCTTCTGCAGACATCACACTCATTCACGAATTGAGCAATCTCGCGCTTCATTCGAGTCCACCAATAAGCTTGCTTAAGGTCCTGATACATCTTCGTGCTCCCAGGGTGGATGGAGAGGAGAGAATTGTGAGCCTTGTTCATGATCACTTTACGAAGTTCACCTTTGGGTACAACAATACGATCCTCGAAGAAGAGAGTGTCCTTGTCATCAAGGCGGTAGCACTTGTACTTGGACTGACTCTTGGCAATCCCAATCTTTACCTTTTTCACCATAGCATCAAGAAGCTGGGCTTGGAGAATCTGGTCTTCCAAGGCAGGATAGACTAGAAGGTTGGCGAGGAATCCTTGAGGAACAACTTGCAGATTAAGTTTGCAGAAAGCTTCACAAAGCTCGGGTTGATAAGGCTTGAGAATCAGACTGTTGCAGTAGGCCTTTCTGCTCAAAGCGTCAGCAATCACATTGGCCTTGCCTGGAGTATACTCGATACTCGGATTATACTCTTGAATCATTTCGACCCATCGAGTTTGCCTGAGGTTGAGATTAGGCTGAGTGAAGATGTACTTGAGACTCTTGTGATCAGTGAAAATGTCCACCTTTCTTCCCAATAGAAGATGTCTCCAAGTCAAAAGAGCATGCACAACTGCCGCCAACTCGAGATGATGAGTGGGGTAGTTTTTCTCATTAGGCTTCAACTGGCGGGAGGTATAAGCAACGACTCTCTTCTCTTGCATCAAAACTACACCAAGACCTTGGAGAGAGGCATCACAAAAGACCTCGAACGGCTTGGATTCATCAGGCGGAGTCAGAACTGGAGCAGTGATCAATTTCTCTTTCAAAGTGTTGAAAGCAATGTCACACTCCGGAGACCAAACGTACTTGACGTGCTTCTGGAGAAGATTTGAGAGAGGCTTCGCGATCTTAGAAAAGTTTTCAACGAATCTTCAAAAATAGCTTGTGAGACCGAGAAAACTGCGGAGTTGCTTCACGTTCTGAGGAGGTTCCCAATTCACAATTGCAGACACCTTCTCAGGATTCACGGCAATGCCCTTGGCAGAGATGATATGACCAATATAAAGAACCTCATCGAGCCAAAATTCGCACTTGGAGAACTTGGCGTAGAACTTGTGTTCTCTGAGCTTATCAAGAACCAAACGAAAGTGCTTGGCATGATCTTCCTTGTTCTTGGAGAAAACCAGAATGTCGTCGAGATAGACCAAAACGAAGTCATTGGTGTAGGCGTTGAAGATGAAGTTCATCATGCGAGAGAACGTCGGAGGAGCGTTGACGAGACCAAAAGACATGACAGTGTATTCATATGAACCAAAGCTTGTCCTGAAGGCCGTCTTGGGAATATCTTGCTCACACATTCTAATCTGATGATAGCCCATACGGAGATCAAGCTTGGAGAATACTTGGGCACCTTTGAGTTGTTCGAACAGCTCATTGATGTTGGGAAGTGGGTATTTGTTCTTGATGGTCTTCTTGTTCACTGGACGGTAATCAACACAAAGTCGGTCCGTTCCATCCTTCTTCTTCACAAAAAGAACACCACAACCCCACGGAGAAGAACTAGGCTGGATGAGACCCATTTTCTCTTGAATATCGAGTTGCTTCTTCAGCTCCTTCAACTCTTTAGGTCCGAGCTTGTAAGGACGTTTGCACACAGGTTTCGTGCCAGGCTCAAGATCAATAACGAATTCAACTGGCCGGTGCAGAGGCATTCCTGGAAGCTCTTCTGGAAAGACGTCTTGGTATTTGCAAACGACTAGAATTTGAGAGATGGCATCGAGTTCACCCTTCTCATTGAGAGAAAACAGACGAATGGTATCATCACGAGCGGCAAAGATAATTACATCCTCAGACGAATGTGTCAAATGAATCTGCCTGGCTGCACAATCAAGCTGAGCCTTGTGCTTAGAAAGCCAATCCATTCCGAGAATAAGATCAATATCCGAGTTACCAAGGATCATTGGGGAAGCCAGAAACTTGAAATCTCCCATTGAGATAGAAATATCCGGAACCTCGTAGTTAGCAAGCAAGCATCTACCCGGAGAGACGACTGCTAATGGCTTATGCATAACATGAGAAAACCACCCATGATTAGATGCAAAAGGTCTCGAGATAAAGCAATGCGATGCACCCATGTCAAAAAGAACTTTTGCAGGAACATCATTAACAGGAAGGTTACCCATGATCACATCTGACGAGTCCTCTGCCTGAGCTGCATTCACCATATTGACCTTGGCGTACTTGGGGTTATGCTTGACCACAGCTGTACTTGCCGATCTGACAGGAGGAGGAGGAGGAAGACGCCTCTGGTTGAAACACTTGTTGGCATAGTGACCCTTCTGTTGGCACTTGTTGCACGTGACCTCTGAAAGCGGACGGTGATATGGAGCACTCGATCTTGGAGCTTGAGACGAAGTCTTGTTCTGAAAGCCAGGGTTGGGTGGGTGGGAAGAACCACTACCACCTTTGCTCTTCTGCTGATACGGCTGACGGAACGGAGGAGGAGGAAGCTAGTACTTCTGCTGCTTGGCCACTTGAGTAGAGGAAGAAGGAGTAACATCTCTGACTCGCTTCTTGGAAGCATCACACCTCAACTGAGCAGCCTCTTGCTTCAGTGCCATGTTGTAGAACTCATCGTATCTCAAGGGCTCGAAGAGAACAAGAGCGAGCTAAATTTCTTCTCTGAGACCACCCCTGAACTGGTATATCATGCTCTTCTCATCAGGGACGTCCTGCTTGGCAAAGCGAGAGAGCTTCTGGAACAACTTGTTGTAGTCATAGACAGATAAAGAGCCTTGCTTCAGATTGCGGAATTCCTCACGCTTGCTTTCAACCACGCTCTACGGAATATGATGAGCTCGGAAATCTCGACGGAAGTCATCCCTAGTGATAACACGTCCACCTCTGGAGTCCTTGTACTGCTGGAACCATTCTGCAGCTTGATCTTTGAGTTGGAAGGAAGAGAATTTAACAAAGTCCTCAGGCCTGACGTTACTGCACTCGAAATGCTTACACAGATCCACAAGCCAATCGTCAGCATCGGTTGCCTCAACACAATTGCTGAAAGTCTATGGCCCGTTAGCAAGGAACTGGTTGAGTGTAGCAAAGTGACTCTGATTGCTGCCTTGATTCCCTTGGTTGCCTTGATTGCGCTCTTGGAGAATTTGCATGATCAACTATGTGTTTGCATTGGTTGCGGCCATCACAGCTTGCCATTCCTCCGGAGGAGGTGGAGGTGGTGGCGGATCAGGATTCGGAGTCGTGCGCGTTGGAGGAGCCATCCTGAAGAGGTTGACGTCCATTAGCACATTGATAGACAAATATTGAAGCTGAATCCAACGGAATGAAAATTGCAACATATAGTCTTCACATCCAAACAAAATGAACGCATGCATTCCTCTTGAAATGGTCACATATCCATAAATTGAGAGGCCACGTAGAATTAAGGTAGAGAAATAAATCAACAAGGTACGGATCAAGAACGAATACTCGGTAAGAAATCCGAATCTCAAACCAATATCCGTGGAAGAAGAACTAGAGCTACTAGAATTCCCACCTATGAAACTCCCGAACCTTTCCGGTTATGCAATCAGGTGTTGGGGATACAGGGGAAGCATAATATCTCACCCCAAACTAGCAAATCCTACATCCAGCTGTATCCATCCTTCAACACATAACCAAGAAACCTTCGGAAACCATCTACCTCAACCTTCGAAAAGCATACGTTATACAAGTTATGGCGATACTCCCGAACTCCCGCCCCAGTACTGGGTGGCGTCGAGGTTATCTCACTAATGAACTGCATAAAAGAGATTTTCGATGTCGGCGTACTAGACTCAGGTATTCCAGAACTGCAACGATAAAATTATGATGACAACACCTCAGAGCTCAACTCCCCGGGACACTTCCACTAAACCCCTAACAGGAGGCACCAAGACAATGTTCTCATCATAAAACCATCGGAACGATTCCAAGATACCCACGTGATCCTAATTTTTTTTTTGTGAAATTTGAGAAGAGAATAGTCAAAACTCTATGTCAGGATGCCTTACCAGAGCCATGAGGAGACTGGGAAGTAAAAAGAATTCCTAAACTCTCCGATATATAATTCCTAAAAGACTCAAAACATTTTTTTTGGACACAACTCGGCCGCTTAAAACGATCAAGCAATGGGGCTCCTAAGGTCGGGGAAGGCTCTGATTACCAACTTGTCACACCCTCGATGCGACTATAGCTCCCACGTGTCGAGGCACGACTTAGAGACATAATCGCATTGAAGGCATATGTCGCAAGTTAAGCAATCTTCACAACATCCCATGTAATATAAATAATAAAGGGGAGATAACATAGTTGGCTTACACTCGCCACGTCAATCATGTACATAAATAACATTACATCATCCAAACACTCATGGCCCGACTACGGCGCCAAAATTAAAGAGAACCCAACATGCGACACGGTCCCAAACACCCCCAACTAGGCGCCACTACTGATCATCTGGAAAGGAAACATAGTAACGTTGAGAGTCTTCGTCGAACTCCCACTTGAGCTCAAACGCGTCTCCTAGAGCGGAATCATCAGGCCCTGCATCTGGTGTAATAGTAATCTGTGAGCCACAGGGACTCAACAATCTCGCACCCTCGCGATCAAGACTATTTAAGCTTATAGGTAAGGCAAGGTAAATATATGTGGAGCTGCAGCAAGCGACTAGCATATATGGTGGCTAACTTATTCGCAAAAGAGAGCGAGAAAAGGAGGTAAGGCACGAGCGAGAAACTAGAGAGCAACCTGCGCAAACATTACTCCAACACCGTGTTCACTTCCCGGACTCCGCAGAGAAGAGGCCATCACGGTAACACACTCAGTTGATTCATTTTAATTAATTAAGGTTCAAGTCATCTACAACCGGACATTAACAAATTCCCATCTGCCCATAACCGTGGGCACGGCTTTTGAAAGTTCAAAACCCTGCAGGGGAGTCCCAACCTAGCCCATGACAAGCTCTCACGGTCACCGAAGGAATAGACCTCCTCCCAAGATGTTTCGATCAGACTCGGTATCTCAGTTCTTCATGACACTTCGACAGGTTAAAACAAATCCAGCAACACCGCCCGAATGTGCCAACAAATCCCGATAGGAGCTGCACATATCTCTTTCTCAGGGCACACTTAGATTGTCTAAACTTCTGGTAGGCCAGCCCAGAGTTGCCCCTGGTAGCCACCGGCGGCTGACAGTTTGGACCAACACTCAGAGGAGCACTGGCCCGGGGGGGGGGTTAAAATAATGATGACCCTTGAGTCTGCAGAACCCAAGGGAAAGAAAATGCTAGGTGGAAAATGGTAAAACCAAGGTTGGGCATTGCTGGAAAAGCTTTAATCAAGGCGAACTATCAAGGGGTTCCCATTATAACCCAACCGTGTAAGGAACGCAAAATCTGGGAACATAACACCGATATGATGGAAACTAGGGCGGCAAGAGTGGAACAAAACACTAGGCGAGAGGCCGAGCCTTCCACCCTTTACCAAGTATATAGATGCATTAAGATAACATAGCAATATAATGATATCCCGACAAGTAAATAAATGTTCCAATAAGGAACGGCCTTCAATCTTCACCTGCAACTAGCAACGCTATAAGAGGG
The DNA here is from genome assembly GCF_018294505.1 of Triticum aestivum. NCBI lineage: Eukaryota > Viridiplantae > Streptophyta > Magnoliopsida > Poales > Poaceae > Triticum > Triticum aestivum. Next base: position 453,304,207 of record NC_057800.1, read on the forward strand.
GCTGAGCAAAGCGGTAACATAGCCAATCAACAGTTTGCTAGGACATGGTGGGTTAGAGGTTTGACATGGCAATTTGGGAGGCTTGCAAGCAAGTGGTAGGCATCGTAGCATTGGCATAGCAAAAGAGCGAGCAAACTAGCATAGCAAAGATAGTAGTGATTTCGAGGGTATGATCATCTTGCCTGCACAGTTGTCAGAGTTGACTGGATCCTCGAAAGCAAACTCAACGGGCTCCTCGTTAGCGAACTCGTCTCCCGGCTCTACCCAAACAAGACAAACAAGCAACAAGGATACAATCAACCACGTGCAAGGATCAAGCAATATGATGCAATGATGATATGCTATGCGGGATGCGATGCGGGATGCAAAATGCAAGATATGACAGGAAATGCATGAACCTGGCCTCAACTTGGAAAACCAAGTGTGTCACTGGAAAGATGAGATGAAATTGCTTGAAAACGATATAAAGAACGCCGGAATCGGAGTTACGGTTTGGAAATGGCAAGCGATTCAAAAATGACACCGGTCTGCGATTTACGGCAAGTAGGCATCTAAATGCAACGAAAAGAACATGCTACAGCACCCAAACATGACAACAAAATACATGGCAGGGATGCACACAAGATGCTTAACAAAAGTCTAGCACTGAGCTATGGCCAATTCATCCATTAACAGGTTCAAACAAGTATGGCAAAAATGCATATGGCAAACAGATCTCAGACTTAGTGAAATCAACACTTGTCTTGAATTTCAGATCAGGTAGCTCTCTTCGGAGCAACAAAACTATATGCTACAGGATCTGATCATGGCAAAGTAAAGCATGGCATGGAGCTACTCAAAGAGCTTAACAAAAGTCCCTTAGTGACCTTGAGCCAAAAGGGATCAGAAAATACCACTGCAAGCACGTGAACATAGCAGAAACATAATCAGTTTTCAGACTTAGTGAAAAACTGACACATGCTGAAATATAACTCAAGTAGGCATGTTTACGAGCTCGATGCACTCACTACGGTGCAAGTCATGGCAAGACAAGCATACATCCATCAAGAAGGCACAAAATAAAAGCTATACATGGCTAGAACAATAACATAGCATGCACGGATCAACTACAACATCATCGGCAAAATTGCAAACAAGTTGACAATCTACCCAGATTCACAAAGTAGCAAAAGTAGAGCTCGATTGACTCAAGCTAGGGTGCTCCATAATTGCAAAAAAAGACACGGATGTATAGAGAACTACAATATTAACAAAACATCCTTACTGATCATCCTCAAAAGAGGCACGGATCACTAGGAAACAACATGAACATATGGCATCATGAGATAAACAGCTGCAGGACTTAGTGAAATTACTAAGTCCCTGAAAACAGACTTAGCAAGTGCACCATTTTGCAAGCTTGCACAAGTCACCACACACATCACAAAAATACATAGGTTGCACCTCTGGAAAGATGACAAAACCCTTAACAAAATACGTGTAGAGCATCAGGGTATATCATGCACACATTAATCATGGCAAAAATGACAAAAACCTAAATGGAGCTGCAGATCTGACAATTAACTCAAGTAGCCTTCTTCTAACAGCATTTCGGGCATCAAGGTGAACCCAAATGAAAATGATGCAATGGAGTGAAATAATGTACTCTCTGAGATGAACATTTTGATATGCTATATGCATGAATCGGAGCTACGGATGCAAAGTTACGGGGTCACGAACAGGGGCACTTGGATTTGCAATTTTTGGACTTGGAGAAAAAAATCAACCTCTAGGGTTACTGTTTATGCCAGATCTAGGTCGGGGCACGGAAATCGAGGAACAACGGCCGGAGTTGCTGTTCACGCCGGAGCTCGATGGAGACGGAGAAGACGGCCGGGGCGACTAGGGTGGCCGCGGGGGCGGCGCTCGGCGTGGAGGGAGTCGGCGGCCGCGGCGGCCTGGGACGGCGCCGGCGAGGGGCTGCCGGAGCGGGGCGGCTCCGGTGGCGAGGAAGAGGCGGCGGGGTCGGCGGGGTCCGGCCGGCATCGCGGTGGCGCGCGGTGGCTCCGGTCGCCGGGCGGGAGGAGGCGGCAGCGGCGGAGCGAACGAGGCGGCAGGGGCCGGGCGCGGGAAGGCGGCGGCGGCTTCGGGCCGCGGGGGCCCTCCCTGGGCCTCCCGGGCCGCGCGGTGGGAGGCGGCGGCGAGGCCACGTGGCAGCGGGCGACTGGTGCGGGGGCAGCGGCGCGGAGTGTCCGACGCGGGCGGACAATGTCCGGCGCGTCGGAGGGGATTTTTAGTGTTTCGGGGGGGGGGGGAGAAAGATCCGGAAGTCGGGGGGTCTATATATAGGCATAGAGGGAGCTAGGAGAGTCCAAATGAGGTGCGATTTTCGGCCAAGTGATCGTGATCGAACGCTCTAGATGATGGAGCAGAGTTAGGTGGGTTTTGGTCCAAATTGGAGGGGTGTTGGGCTGCAACACACACGAGGCCTTTTCGGTCCCTCGGTTAACCGTTGGAGTATCAAACGAAGTCCAAATGATACGAAACTTGACAGGCGGTCTACCGGTAGTAAACCAAGGCCGCTTGGCAAGTCTCGGTCCAATCCGGAAATGGTTAATCACCACACACGAAAGAAAGCTAGAAATGACCACCGGAGGAGAACGAAGCGCCGGAATGCAAAACGGACAAGGGGGAAAATGCTCAGATGCATGAGATGAACACGTATGCGAATGCAATGCACATGATGACATGATAAGAGATGCATGACAATGACAACAACACACAGAGACAAAAACCCGAACCCAAGAAAATAAATATAACTTAACGCCGGAAACGGCAAGAGTTGGAGTACAAATTGGGAAAGTTACATCCGGGGTGTTACACCATTTATTTGGGATATTGTGAGGTTCGAGTCCCCGCGCACCTCTAGGCATTGAATGCCCATGGATACTACCATCCGGAGACCATGTAAAAGGGCCTCATATTCGGCTGCATTGTTGGAGTCCGTGTACATAATCTGGAGTACGTATTGAACTGTGTCTCCTATGGGGGACGTCAAAACGACGTCGGCCCCCACTCCGGCAAACATCTTGGAGCCGTCGAAATGCATGATCCGATTTGAATATGTGCCGTACTCTTTAGGGAGTTCGTCCTCCGTCCATTCTGCGACAAAGTCGGCCAAGACTTGCGACTTGATGGCTCGCCTTGGCTTATAAGTTATGTCGAACGGGAGGAGCTCAATGGCCCATTTTGCAATCCGGCCCGTTGCGCCACGGTTGTTTATAATATCGTTAAGTGGTACTTCCGAGGCTACTGTTATTGAACACTCTTGAAAGTAGTGTCGTAGCTTCCGGGATGCCATGAATACCGCGTACGCAATCTTTTGATAATGCGGGTACCATGATTTGCAGGGAGTGAGGACAGTGGACACATAATAGACCGGCTTTTGAAGGGGGAATTTGTGTCCGTCCGCTTCTCGTTCGACGACGAGCACTACGCTTACAACCTGATGTGTTGCTGCAATGTATAATAGCATTGGTTCGCCAATGTTTGGCGCGGCTAGGACTGGGTTTGTTGCCAGTATGGCTTTTATTTCGTCGAGTCCGGCCGTGGCTGCATCCGTCCATTTGAAGTGTTCGGTGCACCGAAGGAGGCGGTAAAGGGGTAGGGCCTTTTCTCCCAAGTGGGAGATAAAGCGGCTTAGAGCCGCCACACATCCGGTTAACTTTTGTATTTGTTTGCGGTCCTTTGGGATATCCAGTTGCGACAGAGCTCGGATCTTGGCTGGATTTGCTTCAATTCCTCTACCGGATACAATGAAGCCCAAGAGCTTTCCGGCTGGAACGCTGAAAACGCATTTTTCCGGGTTGAGCTTGATGTCGTATATTCAGAGGTTATCAAATGTGAGCCTCAAGTCGTCTACTAGAGATTCAACATGTCTTGTTTTGACGACCACATCATCTACATATGCCTCCACTGTTTTGCCAATTTGGCTTGCCAGACATGTCTGAATCATGCGTTGATATGTTGCGCCGGCGTTTTTGAGCCCGAAGGGCATCGTGTTGAAGCAGAATGGGCCGTATGGTGTGATAAATGCCGTTGCGGCTTGGTCTGGTTCTGCCATCTTGATTTGATGGTAGCCGGAATATGCATCGAGGAAACACAACGAATCGTGTCCTGCGGTAGCGTCGATAATTTGATCGATGCGGGGGAGGGGGAAGGGATCCTTTGGGCAAGCCTTGTTAAGGTCTTTAAAATCAACACACAGGCGCCAGGATTTGTCCTTCTTTGGTACCATCACTAGGTTTGCTAGCCAGTCCGGATGTTTTATATCTCTGATAAATCCGGCCTCCAATAGCTTTGCTAGCTCCTATCCCATGGCCTGTCTCTTAGGTTCGGAAAAACGTCGAAGAGCCTGTTTGATAGGTTTGAATCTTGTTTGGATATTAAGCTGTGCTCGGCCAGCCTGCGTGGGATTCCTGGCATGTCTGAAGGGTGCCAGGCAAAAATGTCCCAATTCTCTCGTAGGAACTCTCCCAGTGCGGCGTCTACATTAGGGTTTAACTGTGCCCCGATGGAAGCTGTTTTATTGGGGTCCGTTGGATGGACTTGGAATTTGACTATTTCGTCCGCCGGTTTAAAGGAGGTGGACTTGGATCTTTTGTCGAGTACCACATCGTCCATATTCACCGTAGAGCGCAGCGTAGTCAGTTCCTCATCCGCTAGGGCTTCGGATAGTGCCTCGAGGGCCAGTGCGGCTGTCTTGTTTTCAGTGCGGAGTGCTATGTCCGGATCACTAGCGAGAGTGATGATCCCGTTAGGCCCGGGCATCTTGAGCTTCATGTACCCGTAATGTGGTATTGCTTGGAAGATTGTAAATGCTTCCCGCCCTAGCAAAGCATGATAACCGCTGCTGAACGGAGCCACATGGAACGTGACCTCTTCGGACCTGTAATTATCCAGCATGCCGAACACCACATCTAGTGTGATTTTTCCTGTACAGCGCGCTTCCCGACTAGGGATTATTCCTCTAAAGGTTGTGCTACTTCGCTCAATGTGGTTCCAGTCTATTTCCATTTTTTGAAGGGTTTCCTCATAAATGAGGTTCAATCCGCTCCCGACGTCCATGAGTACCTTGGCAATACGAAAGCCGTCCACTATTGGACTAAGGACCAATGCGGCTGGTGCTCGGGCTGTTCGGAATTTAGGTTCATCACTGGCGTTAAAGGTAATAGCCGTGTCACTCCATGGGTTTATTGTTGCTACTTGGTAGGCTTCGGCAAGGCTACGGAGTGTCCTTTTTCGCATATTATTTGATGCGAAAGTCTCGAAGACTGTTAATACCGTATTGGTGTCTCTGGGGTGGCTTTCTGTGGCCCCCGGAATTAGGAGATTTTCACCAATTTTGGCCACCTGCCGGAGTATCCAACATGCTCTGAGACTGTGAGTTGGTGTGGTATCCTCTGTACTATGAATTTTACAGGGTCCATTGAGCCATCCTTCCAGTACGGTTCCATGCCCTGTAGAGGGTTTTTGCTTTTTAGTGCTTGACCTGGGTGTCTGGTGATGATGCACCCTTTTATTTCGGACTAGGTTTGTATTCAGGGCCGGATTGTCCCAAAATTTGATTTCGGTTTTCCAGGCGCTTTCCATCGCACAGTACTTTCGTACAATGGACGCCAAGTCAGCGAAGTGTGTAATATCACGGTGACTTATGGCGTTGAGTATTCCCTTGTCCGTGCAATTATTGCAGAAGATTGAGATTGCGTCTTCCTCGCGGTAGTCCCTTAGCCTGTTCTTAACCAGGAGGAATCTAGCCCAGTAATGATGTACTGTTTCATCGGGCTCTTGCCTGATTTTGGATAGATCGCTTATGTTGGGGTGGGTGGGTGGAATTAAATCCGAAGCCTCACCCCATTTGAGGCTCAGAGGACGAGGAATTTCTGAACTCGAAAATTTGGATTCCTGGATGTTGTCCAATGAATCCTGCCCGTCGCCTGACTCTAAGTTCAGGTCTTGAGTGATATCCTCCCCTCCACGAGTATCCGGCTTGGAGGGATCGGGAATCCGGACGTAGCGAGTCCTTAAGATAGATGAAGGGTCGCCGCACTGTCCCTCTACCACGACAACGTGATGGGTGACTTGGGGAGAGTTAATCTCTCTCAGATCGGGTTTAGGCCCAATCTGGTCGTAATCCGTAGCGACTCCCGGGGCGGCAAAGCGATCCAAGAGCTCGTTTATGGAGGAGAGCTCCATTGGATCTAACTGCTCGACGAGTTCCGAGCTGACATGAAGATTGCTTTTGATGGCTCGAGAAGTCATCATCGGCGCAGAAGCCGAACATGCGGTCATAAGAAAACCACCTAGCCGGAGGGTTTGGCCGACAGCCAAAGCTCCCTTAGCAACGGTGCCGTCTTTAAAAACGGGGCGAGGCATCCTTCCTGATGGCGACGACACAGAGGAACTCTCAATGAAAGCACCAATATCAGTGTCAAAACCGGCGGATCTTGGGTAGGGGGTCCCGAACCGTGCGTCTAGGCCAGATGGTAACAGGAGGCAAGGGACACGAAGTTTTACCCAGGTTCGGGCCCTCTCGATGGAGGTAAAACCCTATGTCCTGCTTGATTAATATTGATGGTATGGGTAGTACAAGAGTAGATCTACCATGAGATCGAAGAGGCTAAACCCTAGAAGCTAGCCTATGGTATCATTGTTGTTCTACGGACTAAAACCCTCCGGTTTATATAGACACCGGAGAGGGTTAGGGTTACACAAAGTCGGTTACAATGGTAGGAGATCTACATATCTGTATTGCCAAGCTTGCCTTCCACGCCAAGGAAAGTCCCTTCCGGACACGGGACGAAGTCTTCAATCTTGTATCTTCATAGTCCAAGAATCCGGCTGAAGGTATAGTCCGGCCATCCAGATACCCCCTAATCCAGGACTCCCTCACCAGTCGTTTGTGAATATCAAGATGTCTTTCCAGAAGAGCTTCCAGGAATGCCTCCTCACCGGCCAGTTGAATTCATCATCGATCTTGAGCCTGGCACGGAACCTGTTTGCAAACGTCCTTACAAGCTTGGACCAGAAGAGTTGAAGGAGCTGAAGAAACAACTCGATGAACAAGAGTGTATGGGTCTGATCTGACGGAGCTCTTCTGCATGGGGTTGTGGTGTTCTTTTTTGTCAAGAAGAAGGATGGCACGGACCGACTTTGTGTCGACTACCGCCACTTGAACAAGAAGACAATAAAGAACAAGTACCCACTTCCCAACATCAATGAACTATTCGAACAACTCAAAGGTGCTCAAGTTTTCTCCAAGCTTGACCTCCGTATGGGTTATCATCAGATTCGCATTCGTGGACAAGATATCCCCAAGACAGCATTCGAAACAAGCTTTGGTTCTTATGAATACACTATCATGTCTTTCGACCTTGTCAATGCTCCTCCAACATTCTCTCGCATGATGAACTTCATCTTCACCCCTTACACAAATGATTTCGTCTTGGTGTATCTCGATGATATTTTGGTCTTTTCCAAGAACAAGGAGGATCATGCCAAGCATTTGCGATTGGTTCTCGACAAACTCAGAGAACATCAGTTCTATGCGAAGTTTTCAAAGTGCGAGTTTTGGCTTGATGAGGTTCTCTACCTTGGCCATCATCTCCGCCAAGGGCATTGCTGTTAATCCTGAGAAGGTGTCTGCAATTCGGAATTGGGAACCGCCTCAGAATGTGAAGCAGCTCCGCAGTTTCCTTGGGCTTGCAAGCTATTGTCAAAGATTTGTTGAGAATTTCTCTAAGATTGCAAAGCCTCTTTCCAACCTCCTCCAGAAGCATGTGAAGTATGTCAGGACGCCTGAATGTGACGTGGCTTTCAACACCCTGAAAGAGAAGTTAGTCACAACTCCAGTTCTGACTCCTCCTGATGAATCCAAACATTCGAAGTTTTCTGTGATGCCTCCCTGCAAGGTCTCGCTGTTGTGTTAATGCAAGAGAAGAAAGTTGTGGCCTATACCTCTCAACAATTGAAGCCCAACGAAAAGAACTACCCCAATCATGACCTCGAGTTGGCGGCAGTTGTCCATGCTCTTTTAACATGTGTAATGCCCTCGATGCGGCTATATCTCCCACGTGTCGAAGCACGACTTAGAGGCATAACCGCATTGAAAGCAATGTCGCAAGTGAGGTAACCTTCACAACAACCCATGTAATATATTAAGGGAAAAGGATACATAGTTGGCTTACACTCGTCACGTCACAAAAATAGCATAAATAACATTACATTCATCCAGTTACACTCAAGGTCCGACTACAGAACCAAAATAAAGATAAACCCCAAATGCAACATAGTCCCCGATTGCCCCAACTGGGCACCACTACTGAGCATCTGGGAAAGACACGTAGTATCGTCCTGAGTCCTCATCGAACTCCCACTTGAGCTCAGTTGAATCACTTGGAGCGGTATCATCGGTCCCTGCATCTGGTTTTGGAAGTAATCTGTGAGTCACGGGGACTCCGCAATCTCACACCCTCGCGATCAAGACTATTTAAGCTTAATAGGAAGGGTAAAGGTATGATGTGGAGCTGCAGCAAGAGACTAGCATATATGGTGGCTAACATGCGCAAATGAGAGCAAGAAGAGACGGAAAAGGCACGGTCGAACAACTATGATCAAGAAGTGATCCTAGAACAACCTACGTCAAACATAACTCCAACACCGTGTTCACTTTTCGGACCCCGCCGAGAAGAGACCATCACGGCCACACACTCAGTTGATTCATTTTAATTAAGTTAAGTTCAAGTCTTCTACAACCAGACATTAACAAATTCCCATCTGCCCATAACCGCGGGCACGGCTTTTGAAAGATCAAATCCCTGCAGGGGAGTCCCAACTTAGCCCATCACAAGCTCTCACGGTCAACAAAGGATATTCCTTCTCCCAAGACAATCCGATCAGACTCGGCATCCCGGTTACAGACATCTCGACAATGGTAAAACAAGTCCAGCAACACCGCCCGAATGTGCCGACAAATCCCGATAGGAGCTGCACATATCTCGTTCTCAGGGCACACTCAGATGAGACATCCTACGAGTAAAACCAACCCTCAAGTTGCCCCGAGGTGGCCCCGCAGTCTACTCGGTTGGACCAACACTCAGAGGAGCACTGGCCCAGGGGGGTTTAAATAAAGATGACCCTCGGGCTTCGAAAACCCAAGGGAAAAGAGGCTAGGTGGCAAATGGTGAAACCAATGTTGGGCATTGCTGGAGGAGTTTTATTCAAGGCGAACTGTCAAGGGGTTCCCATTATAACCCAACCGTGTAAGGAACGCAAAATCAAGGAACATAACACCGGTATGACGGAAACTAGGGCGGCAAGAGTGGAACAAAACACTAGGTATAAGGCCGAGCCTTCCACCCTTTACCAAGTATATAGGTGCATTAAGATAAACAAGATAATATAATGATATCCCAACAATAAACAAGTTCCAACAAGGAACAAACTCTAGTCTTCACCTGCAACTAGCAACACTATAAGAGGGGCTGAGCAAAGTGGTAACATAGCCAAACAACGGTTTGCTAGGACAAGGTGGGTTAGAGGCTTGACATGGCAATATGGGAGGCATGATAAGCAAGTGGTAGGTATCGTAGCATAGGCATAGCAATAGAGCGAGCATCTAGCAAGCAAAGATAGAAGTGATTTCGAGGGTATGGTCATCTTGCCTGCAAAGTTCTCTGAGTTGACTTGATCCTCGTAAAAATACTCAACGGGCTCCTCGATCATGTACTCGTCTCCCGGCTCTATGCAAAGAAATAACACAAGCAAAAGGAACACAATCAACCACGTGCAATGCACAAACAACATGATGCAAACATGGTATGATATGTGGGATGCAATATGTGATGCATATGCATGATTTGGAAAGGAATGATTGAACCTGGCCTCAACTTGGAAAACCAAGAGTGCCATTGGAAAGGTGAGTTGATTTCAGTTGAAATCGATATAAAGATCGCCGGAATCGGATGCACGGTTTGGAGATGGCAAGCAAAACAAATATGGCACAGGTCTGCGATTAACAGCACGAGACCATCTGAATGCATCAAGAACAACACGCTACAGCACTCCAACATGATAACAAAATACATGGCAGGGATCCACTCAAGATGCTTGACAAAAGATGAACACTGAGCTACGGCTTATTCACTCATTAACAGGTTCAAACAAGCATGGAAAAAGTGCAAAAGATATCAGGTTTCAGACTTAGTGAAATTAATAGCATGTCAGGAATTTAACATCAGGAAGCAATGTTTAGAGCACGAAAACTACATGCTACAGGAACATATCATGACAAATCAAGGCATGGCATGAAGCTACTCAAATCATACAACAAAAGTCCCTTAATGACCATAAGCCAAAAGGGATCAGAAAATACAATTGCAACCACGTGAACATAGCAATTATCGTTAACAGATTCAGACTTAGTGAAAAACTGGAACATGGCAAAACAGATAACAAGTAGGCTTGTTTACGAGCTCAATGCACTCACTACGAGGCAAGAAATGACAAACTAAGTATACACCCAGCAAGTAGACATGGCATAGAAGCTAGACATGGCAAGAACAACAACATAGCATGCATGGATCAACTACAACAAGCTCGGCAAAATTGCTAAACATGTTAACATTCTGCCAGGAACATTTTTATAGCAAAAGTAGAGCTCGATTGAGTCAAGCTAGGGTGCTCCATAAATGCAAACAAAGACATGGATGGATAGAGCACCACAATATCTACAAAACATCCTTACTGATCATGCTCAAAAGAGGCACAGATCACTAGGTATCAACATGAACATATGGCATAAAAATAAGGACAGGGCAGAGACTTAGAATATTTCTAAGTCCCTGAAATCAGCAACATTAAGTAAGCTACTTTGCATGCTTGTGCTAGTCACCACAGAGATCACAAAAATACATGGCATACACTCCTGTAAAGATAACATGGCATACTTCAAAACTCATGTAGGGCTCAAGATCATAGCATGCATACAATAATCATGGCAAAAATGACAAAAGAGCAAAAGCTGTGATAACAGATCTGAAACTAACATCACATAGCCCTCTTCCAACAGCATTTCGGGCATCAAGATGAGCTCAAATGAAAATGGTGCAATGAGATGAAATGGAGTACTCGTCGAGGCGAACATTTCCATATGCTACACGCATGAATCGGAGCAACGGTGATGAAGTTATGGCATGATGAAGTTAGCAAAATAATTAGGGTTTGGGATGAAAAAGTCAACCGAGTTCGTCCAGATCCAAATCCGGCCGGGTCGGGCACTGTAGCAGGCGCGGCGTTGGAGGATGGCCACCGGAGTTCGGACGTCGCCGGACTTGGAGCCACCAGAGCGGGGAGGCGATGGATCCGGTGTGGAGGTGGCCGGCAGAGGTCGTCGGCGGCGGCGGAGGAGGAGGAGGAGGAGGCGCGGGCCGGCGAGGTCTGCGGCGGCGGCGGAGTGCAACGGCGGCGGGGCGGTGCTGGTCCGGTGCGGCGGCGCGAAGCAGATGGCGGTGGCTTCCGTCGCTGGCGCGGGAGGAGAAGGGCGACGCGGTGGGGCGCAGCGCGGCCCGGTCGCGCAGAGGAGAGGGCTGGCCGCGGGCTTCCGCGGGCCACGGCGGCGGCGGGCGCCGGTTTCCACATGGCAGCTCCTAAGTGGTGGCGGCGGTGTGTCCGGCGGCCGGCGGACGTGTTCGGCCGCGCAGAGAGGAATTTTTCTAGGGTTTCGGGGAGAGGAGACCCGAAATTTTAGGGGTGGACCTATTTATAGAGGTAGAGGGAGCCAGGAAGCTCCAAATGAGTTGCGGTTTGCGGCCATGCGATCGTGATCGAACGGCCTATGTGATGGAGAAGGTTTAGGTGGGTTTTGGGCCACTTTGGAGGGGTGTTGTGCTGCAACACACATGAGGCCTTCTCGGTCCCTCGGTTAACCGTTGGAGTATCAAACGAAGTCCAAATGGCACGAAACTTGACAGGCGGTCTACCGGTAGTAAACCAAGGCCGCAAGACAAGTCTCGGTCCAATCCAAAAACGTTTAGTACCCACACATGAAAAGAGGTAGAAAGGGACACCGGAGGACATAGGAGCGCCGAAATGCAAAACGGACAATGGGGAAAATGCTCGGATGCATGAGACGAACACATATGCAAATGCAATGCACACAATGACATGATATGAGATGCATGACAAAGACAAAACAACACGAAGACAAAAACCCGACAACGAGGAAATAACATAACTTAGCGCCGGAAACGGCAAGAGTTGGAATACAGATAAGGCAAGTTACATCCGGGGTGTTACAACATGGAGACATCTCCTGTTGGGAAGGAAAGTGGACATCTTCACTGATCATAAGAGCCTCAAGTTCATCTTCACTCAACCCAACCTCAACCTCAGGCAGAATCGTTGGGTCGAAATGATTCAAGAGTATAATCCGAGTATTGAATATACTCCAGGCAAGGCCAATGTCATTGCAGAAGCTTTGAGCAGGAAGGCTTACTGCAACAGTTTGATTCTCAAGCCCTTCCAACTGAATCTTTGTGAAGATTTCCGCAAATTGAATCTCTAAGTTGTTCCTCAAGGCTTTCTTGCCAACCTCCAAGTCTCTCCTACTTTGGAAGATCAAATTCGTGAGGCACAACTTCTTGATGCCATGGTAAAGAAGGTGAAAAATGGGATCGCCAAGAGCCAAACCAAGTACAAGTGCTATCGTCTTGATGACAAAGATACTCTATTCTTTGAGGATCGAATTGTGGTTCCTAAGGGTGATCTACGTAAAGTTAATATGAGCGAGGCTCACAATTCACTCCTATCCATTCATCCTAGAAGTACAAAGATGTACCATGACCTCAAGCAGTCGTATTGGTGGACTCGAATGAAGCGAGAAATTGCTTAGTTCGTAAATGAATGTGATGTCTGCAGAAGAGTGGAAGCAGAACACCAATGGCCAGCTGGTCTCCTCCAACCTCTTGCCATTCCAGAATGGAAGTTTGACCATATTGAGATGGACTTCATGACTGGATTTCCCAAGTCCAAACGTGGAAATGATGTTATCTTCGTTGTCATCGACAAGCTTACTAAAGTGGCTCATTTTCTTCCTATCAAAGAATCTATCACAGCAGCTCAGTTGGCAGAGCTATACACCTCCAGGATTGTCTCCTTACACGGCATTCTGCAATTGATATCTTCAGATCATGGAAGCATCTTTACTTCTAAGTTCTGGGACTCCTTCCAGAAGGCTATGGGCACCAACATTCACTTCAGCACAGCCTTCCATCCTCAAACTAGTGGACAAGTCGAGCGAGTAAATCAAATTCTTGAAGATATGCTCAGGGCTTGTGTCCTTTCCTTCGGTATGAAATGGGAGGATTGTCTTCCATATGCCGAGTTCTCCTACAACAACATCTTCCAAGCGAGTTCGGGCAAGGCCCCATTCGAGATTCTCTATGGCACAAAGTGTCGTACTCCTCTTAATTGGTCAGAGACTGGTGAACGCCAACTTCTTGGCAATGACTTAATCACAGAAGCTGAAGAAATGTGCAAAGTCATCCGTGAAAATCTCAAAGCCGCGCAATCGTGCCAGAAGAGTTACTATGATAGCAAGCATCGTGACTTGGCTTTCGAGACCGGAGACCATGTCTACCTCCGCGTCTCTCCAATGAAAGGTACTCGTCGCTTCGGTATCAAAGGGAAGCTTGCTCCTAGATACCTGGGTCCTTTCAAGATCATTGGCAAAAGAGGCGACCTCGCCTATCAACTTGAGCTTCCTTCCAACTTTGCAAACGTGCACGATGTGTTTCACGTGTCACAGCTTTGCAAGTGCTTAAAGACTCCTGACCGCACCATCAACTTTGAAGAGATTGATCTCCAAGAAGACATGTCTTATCATGAGCATCCTGTTGCTATTCTTGAAGAAAATGAGCGCAAGACTCGCAACAAGTCTATCAAATTCCTGAAAGTGAAGTGGTCACACCAATCCGACCGAGAAGCCACCTGGGAACATGAGGACCACCTCTGTTCCGAATATCCAGAGTTCTTTCAGTCCTAGATCCCGGGATGAGATCCTTTCGTCGTGGTGGAGTGTTGTAACACCCCGGATGTAACTTACCATATTTGTACTCCAACTCTTGCCATTTTCGGCTCTAAGTTATGATATTCCCTCGTGGTTGGGTTTTGTCTTTGTTTTGCATTTTGTTCATGTCATCATGTGCATCTCATTTGCATACGTGTTCGTCTCATGCATCCGAGCATTTTCCCCGTTGTCTGTTTTGCAATCCGACACTCCTATGTTCTCCGGCGCCCTCTTTTGCCTCTTTTCGTGTGCGGGCATTAAACATACTCGGAATGGACCGAGATTTTCCAAGCGGCCTTGGTACACGACCGGTAGACCGCCTGTCAAGTTTCGTGCCATTTGGAGTCTGTTTGATACTCCAACGGTTAACCGGGGAACCGTAAAGGCCTCGTGTGTGTTGCAGCCCAACACCCCTCCAAAATGGCCCAATAACCCATCCAAAACCCTTCCACGTCCTCCGCCGTCGGATCACGATCGCGTGGGCGAAAACTACACCTCATTTGGACACTCCCACCTCCTTCTATGTATAAATATGTGCACCTCTCCAAAATTTCTGGTCTAAACCCTAGTCTCCCACTTCCTCCGCGCGCCGGACACGTCCGCCGCCGTCCCCTCGCCCAATCGTTGCGTGCCACATCACCGGGTTGCGCCCCACTTCACCGCCACCGCTGCCGAAGCCCGCAGGGCCCGTGGGAGGCCCTCCCAGCCCAGATCGGGCGCCACCGCCCTGCGCGGGACCCCACCGGCTTGCGCTTTCTCCCTCCCCGCCGCCTCGCCGATTGCCGGCCCCACCGCCGGCGCCTCCTTGCCGGACTGCACTGCTGCTTGCCGGGCCTCCACCGCCGTCCATCGCCGTTCTCCGGCGAGCTCGCACCGGCCTTCCTCGGATTCTGCGCCAGATCCAGATCTGGAAGAGAGGGTTAACCTCGTTTGTCTCCACTAAGTCTTTTTCTGCATTATTTTGTGCCTCTGTTCATCATGTCATAACTCCTCATCCGTAGATCCGTTTTGCATGCATGATATATCAAAATGTTCATCATGATGTGCTCTTCATTTTGTTACATTGTGCCATGCTTGTTTGAGTCCATCTTGATGCCCAAATGACTGATGCAAGAGTGCTATAAAATGTTAGGTGATGATTCTTAGTAGAGTATGAGCATTTGTCATTTTTGCTACATTTGTTGTGTGCTGCATATAGGCATGAGCTCTACATGTGTTTTGGGCTATGCCATGCCATATTTACAGGGGTGTATGTCATGTATTTTTTTGATCAAAGTGGTGACTTGCACAAGCATGCAAAGTAGCTCTCATGATATTGCTGATTTCAGGGACTTAGAATTTTACTAAGTCTTTGCTCTGCTGTTATTTTTATGTCATGTATCAATGATGCTACAGAGTGATCCATGATTGTTTTGAGTATCTTCAGTAAGGATGGTTTTGACGTATGGTTATGCTCTATCCATCCATACCCCTGTTTGCAATTATGGAGTGCCCTAGCATGACTTAATCTTGCTCTACTTTTGCTATAAAATGTTCCTGGCAGATTGTTTACGTGTTAATCAATTTTGCCAAGATTGTTGTAGTTGATCCACGCATGATATGAGCTTGTTCTTGCTTTGGTTAGCTTCATGATCATGTCTTCTTGCTGGGAGTATGCTTAGTTTGTCATGCAAGGCTTTGTGTCATGGAATTGTCACGGCAAATGTCCTAGAGCAAGGACTTAGTCGTAGGGCCATCACACAAGGAAGCTTAAAGGGGTTAATCGGGACAAAGTACATGAGAGAGTTTTATACTAGTTCGGCCCCTTGCGATGAAGGTAAAAGCCTACGTCTAGTTGGGTTTGGTATTGCTGGGGTTTCGATCACCAAGAGGCTTAACTCGCCGGCTTGGTTATCGACTTGTTGTTTCTTACCCTAAACCGCCATCGGGTCGTCCCCTTATATACACGGGTTGACGCCAGGTGGCCTACAGAGTCCCGGTCGGCTCATAATCGTGTCTGGCTCGGTGACTTTCTTTATATGTCTTTCTATAAAAGTATTTCCTTACATGTGGCGTTTTACAATATCGGGCCTTAAGACGGCCCCTGACCTTAGGGCCTTCTATAAGACTTAATAAACTACAAACTTGGATGTTTACTGAACTTCTTGCGTAACCCGCCATTGAAGCTGACCCGGCCCCTCCTGGGCGAGTCTCAGCTGATAGTAATATCCCCAACACTTTGTGGTGAGTGAATCGAGCTCGCAAAGTTGCCTTCATATTTCTGTTTATGCCATGCTCAGTTTTCTGCCAAGTCTGAATCTGTTAACGGAACTTGCTATGTTTACATGGGTGACATAACATCTTCTGTGTCTTTTTGGCTCTTGGTTAGTAAGGAACTTTTGTTCTATGCTTTGAGTAGATTCATGACATGCCTTTGTTTGCTATGTTCTGTTCCTGTAGCATGTTGTTATCTTGCTCTAAACATTGCTTCCTGATGTTAATTCCTGGCATGTTAGTATTTTAACTCAAGTCTGTGATGTTGATATCTTTTGCACTTTTGCCATGCTTGTTTGAACCTGTTCCAGTGTGATTTAGTTGTAGCTCAGTGTTCATATTTTGTCAAGCATCTTTAGTAGATCACTTCCATGTGCTTTGTTGCTATGTTGGAGTGCAGTAGCTTAGTTTCTTGTTGCATTTTAGATGGCATTATGCTATTAATCGCAGAATTGTGCCATTCTTGTTTTGCTTGCCATTTGCAAACCGTGCATCCGATTCCGGTGATCTTTATATCGATTTCGACCGAAATCAACTCGTCTTTCCAGCGGAGCACTTGGTTTGCCAAGTTGAGGCCTGGTTCAATCTTTCCCTTCCGGAGCACGCATATGCATTGCATATCACATCCCGCATATCATGCCATGTTTTGCATCATGTTGCTTGCGCATTGCACCGTGATTGATTGTTGGTCCTTTGCCTGTGTTTTTGCTTTGGGTAGAGCCGGAAGATGAGTACGTGATCAAGGAACCCGTTGAGTACGCTTACGAGGATCAAGCTTTCGTCAACTCGGAGAACTTTGCAGGCAAGATGACCATACCCTCGAAATCACTTCTATCTTTGCTTGCTAGTTGTTTGCTCTATTGCTTTGCCGCGATACCTAACACTTGCTATATCATGCCTCCCATATTACCATGTCAAGCCTCTAACCCACCTTTCCTAGCAAACCATTGTTTGGATATGTTACCGCTTTGCTCAGCCCCTCTTATAGCGTTGCTAGTTGCAGGTGAAGATGGAGTTTGTTCCATGTTGGAACATGGTTATTTGTTGGGATATCATTATTATATCTTGTTTACTTTAATGCATCTATATACTTGGTAAAGGGTGGAAGGCTCAGCCTTATGCCTGGTGTTTTGTTCCACTCTTGCCGCCCTAGTTTCCGTCATACTGGTGTTATGTTCCTTGATTTTGCGTTCCTTACGCGGTTGGGTGTTATGGGAACCCCTTAACAGTTTGCTTTGAATAAAACTCCTCCAGCAAGGCCCAACCTTGGTTTTACCATTTGCCTACCTACCACCATATACCTTCACTTGGGTTCTGCAGACTCAAGGGTCATCTTTATTTTAACCCCCCCCCCCCCGGGGGGGGCCAGTGCTCCTTCGAGTGTTGGTCCGAAACGGGCAGCCTGCGGGGCCACCTCGGGGCAACTCGAGGGTTGGTTTTACTTGTAGCTTGACCTATCCGGTGTGCCCTGAGAACGAGATACGTGCGACTCCTATCAGGATTTGTCGGCACATCGGGCGGCTTTGCTGGTCTTGCTTTACCATTGTCGAAATGTCTTGTAACCGGGATTCTGAGTCTGATCGGGTCGTCCTGGGAGAAGGAATATCCATACGTGAGAGCTTGTGATGGGCTAAGTTGGGACGCCCCTGCAGGGTTATGAACTTTCAAAAGCCGTGCCCGCGGTTATGGGCAGATGGAATTTTGTTAATGTCTGGTTGTAGAGAACTTGACACTTAATCTAATTAAAATGAATCAACCATGTGTGTAGCCGTGATGGTCTCTTTTCGGTGGAGTCCGGGAAGAGAACACGGTCTCGTGTTATGCTTGAACGTAAGTAGTTTCAGGATCACTTCTTGATCTTTATAGCTTCTCGACTGTGCTTTGCTTCTCTTCTCGCTCTCATTTGCGTAAGTTAGCCACATATATGCTAGTGCTTGCTGCAGCTCCACCTCACTACCCCTTTTCTACCTTAAGCTTAAATAGTCTTGATCGTGAGGGTGTGAGATTGCTGAGTCCCCGTGACTCATAGATTACTTCAAAGCAGATGCAGGTGCCGATGATGCCAGTGCAGGGGATGCGACCGAACTCAAGTGGGAGTTCAACGAGGACACGGGACATTACTATGTGTCTTTTCCGAACGATCAGTAGAGGAGCCCAGTTGGAGCGATCGGGGATCTAGCATTTGGGGTTGTCTTTCTTTATTGGGTCTTTTACATCTGTGTCCCTAACTCGAACCCACTACTCACATTTGCCCCTAATTCGAAAGCCTGCTCAAAAATGCCCCTCCGCCGTTACGTGCCCTTACAGAAATGCCCTTTTGCGCTGTTACCGTTCGGTCGAAGCCGGTCAAAGGGCATTGACCGGCCCCCAAAAAATAGCAAAAAAAATCTAAAAAATATGAAAATTTGTGAGATCAAAGATACTCAGGTTCGCAAGGTGCGTGCAATTTTTCATGCTGTTTGGGCATTCCAGGAGCTCGTGTCAAAGGAAAAACAGTAAATATGTAAGCCTATGAACAGTAAATTCAAAAAATAGCAAGAAAATTCAAAAAAATATGAAATTTTTTGGCATCAAAGAGGCTATGGTCTAAAAGCTGCATGCCAATTTTTGTTGTGTTTGGACATTGGAGGGGCTTGTGGAGAAAAAAACAAAATCTGGCCCGGGAAAAAACTTGGGAAAAAATGACTATTTTGTTTTTTCTTGCGAGAGCTCCTCGCAAGTCATTTGATCACAAAAACTTGCAAGCACCTTGTGCACCCAAGCCTCTTTGATGCCAAAAAATTTCATATTTTTTTGAATTTTCTTGCTATTTTATTTCAAATTTACTGTTCACAAGCGTGCATATTAACTGTTTTTCCTCACCATGAGCTCCTGGAATGTCCAAATAGCACAAAAATTTGCATGCACCTTGCGCACATGAGTATCTTCGATCTCACAAAATTTTAGATTTTTTTTAAATTTTTTTTCTATTTTTTTCAGGACGGTCAAAGTTGTTTGACCGGACGGTAACGGTGCAGAAGGGCTTTTCTGTAAGGGCACCTAACGGCGGAGGGGCAAATTTGAGCAGGCTTTCGAATTAGGGGTATATCTGATTAGGTGGTTCGAGTTAGGGACAGAAATGCAATATTTGGTTCTGTAGTCGGACCTTGATTGTATTCTGGATGATGTAATGCTATATTTATGTATTGTGTGAAGTGGCGATTGTAAGACAACTCTTTATCCCTTTGTTTTTTAGTACATGGGATGTGTAAAGATTACCCCTCTTGCGACATGCCTACCATGCGGTTATGCCTCTAAGTCGTGCCCCGACACGTGGGAGATATAGCCGCATCGTGGGTGTTACAAGTTGTTCTATCATACCCGAAGAAATTTCATATTCAATATTTTCAGTAGGTGTAGTGGGTTGAGGGGTGACTAATTGTGGTTCCACTCAAGGTGAAGATACCTCGAAGAAACCCCTCAAAGGATTGTTTTCCATAGTAACAAGTAACAATAAATTTCAGCATGTAGTAATAATTTTTCCTTACCGATTTCCACTTACCAAGAGCGCTTCACTCCCCGGAAACGGCGCCAGAAAAGAGCCTTGTTGATCCACAAGTATAGGGGGTCAATCGTAGTCCTTTCTATAAGTAAGAGTGTCGAACCCAATGAGGAGCAGAAGGAAATGACAAGTGGTTTTTAGCAAGGTAATGTCTGCAAGCACTGAAATTGTAAGTAACGAGTAGTTTGATAACAAGATAATTTTTCGTGAGCAAGTAACGATAATAGTAACAAAAGTGCAGCAAGGTAGCCCAATCCTTTTGAGGCAAAGGATAGGCCAAAACG
The DNA here is from genome assembly GCF_018294505.1 of Triticum aestivum. Classification (NCBI taxonomy): domain Eukaryota; kingdom Viridiplantae; phylum Streptophyta; class Magnoliopsida; order Poales; family Poaceae; genus Triticum; species Triticum aestivum. The sequence continues at coordinate 453,324,389 of NC_057800.1, forward strand.
GTCTCTTATGATAAGCAAAGTGATCTTTAGGGTACATGCGAATTTCATCTAGTCACTTTCATCATGTTGGTTTGATTTGTGTTCGCTACTTTGATAATTTGATATGTGGGTGGACCGGTGCTTAGGTGTTGTTCTTACTTGAACAAACCTCCTACTTATGATTAACCCCCTCGCAAGCATCCGCAACTATGAGAAAAGTATTAAGAATAAATTCTAACCATAGCATTAAACTTTTGGATCCAACCGGTCCCTTACGGAATAGCGCATAAACTAGGGTTTAAGCTTCTGGCACTCTTGCAACCCATCATCTAATAACTACTCCACAATGCATTCCCTTAGGCCCAAATATGGTGAAGTGTCATGTAGTCGACGTTCACATGACACTACTAAGGAAATCACAACATACATACCATCAAAATATCGAACACATATAAAATTCACATGATTACTTGCAACAAGATTTCTCCCGTGACCTCAAGAACAAAAGTAACTACTCACAAATGATAATCATGCTCATGATCAGAGGGGTATTAAATAGCATATTGTATCTGAACATATAATCTTCCACCAAATAAACCATATAGTAATCAACTACAAGATGTAATCAACACTGCTACAAGTCACCCACAAGTACCAATCTATAGTTCCGGTACCAAGATTGAACGCAAGAGATGAACTAGGGTTTGAGAGGAGATGGTGTTGTTGAAGGTGTTGATGGAGATTTCCCTCCCCAAGATGGGAGAGTTGTTGGTGATGATGATAACGATGATTTCCCCCTCCGAGAGGGAAGTTCCCCCGGTGGAATCACTCCGCGGGAGGGAAAAGTGCTCCTGCCAAGTTTCGTCTCGAGACAGTGGCTCTTCGTCCAGAAAGTACTCTTCTTATTTTTTTTCTAGGTTAAAATGACTTATATACCAGAAGATGGGCATCGGAGGTGGGCTGGGCTGAGCACAACCCACCAGGGCGCGCCTGGCCCCCAGGTGGCCCCCCTCCGGTAATTATTTGCTCCAGTATTTCTTATTTATTCCATAAAAATTCCTCGTGAAGTTTCAGCCCATTTGGAGTTGTGCAGAATAGGTAGCCTGACGTAGTTTTTTCAGGTCCAGATTTCCAGCTGCCGGAATTCTCCCTCTTTGTGTGTACCTTGCAGATTATGAGAGAGAAGGCATTAGAATTACAACAAAAAGTATTATTATGCATAAAAACATTATAAATAACAGTAGGTAAACATGATGCAAAATGGATGTATCACTTGCGTTTATTAGTCTAGTGTCTTAATTAGGTCTTTGGATGTCCATGGCTTCGGCTCCTGAGATTGCGGGTCCTTTGTATCTGGACGGTGCTTTGTGTTTCTTCCTATCGGCGTAGAGGTAATGATTATCTTATTTCTGCTATTCTCAGTGGTTGTATTGCGGGCCAACCTTGGCTTGAAGGGCAGAAGAAGGATTCTTGGGGATCGGGGTGATGTGCCCTAGTCATTTTTAAGAAAGCGATGAGGCTCTGGCCCTATTTTATACACCCTTGTATCTTGCCTTGAGTGTGTATGTGGTGTGGGGTTGAGTTGTATGTGTTGGATTGGACAGTGATCGGTGTTTTATTTATAAAGTGGGACGCGAGCCTTTTTCGATATGACACTTTGCACTATGAAGATAGTAACACGGGCTTGCTTCATATGCATGACACTAGTCTAAATTACTTCCCACTATGACTAGCCTGAGATAACATGGAGGGTCTATCTATTGTACAATATGTGGATGACACTATACTTTTTACGGATCATGACCTAGATAAAGCAAAAAGCCTCAAGATGCTTTTATGTGCATTTGAGGAACTCCATGGTCCCAAAATTAATTTCCAAAAGAGCGCATTTTTCTGTTTTGGCGATGTTGCAGAGTCTGCATCTGAGCATGTTGAGATTTTCGGCTGCTAGCTCGGGCAGTTCCTAATTTGGTATATGGGTATTCTCATACACTACTGGTGTTTAACTATCGTCGGAAGCACATGGAAGAGAGATTTGAGAAACATCTAGCCAATTGGAAGGTCAAACTCTTGGCATATGGGGGTGGTTGGTTTTGATCAATTCCGTCCTCGGCAATATGGTTCTATACATATTGTCATTCTTTCACTTGACGGAAGGGGTTCTTCAGCTTCTCAATTACTTTTTATCCAGATTTTTTTTGCCAGTGTGATAACGAATCCAATAAATATTGGCTGGCTAGGTGGAGCATTTTATGCCGACCTAAAAATCAAGAGGGCCTTGGGATTCAAGATCTTGATATTAAAAACATCACTCTTCCGAGTAGATGGGTTTACAAACTACTCACTGAGAATGGAGTGTGGCAGGAAATCATTCGTAACAAGTACGTGGGGTCCAAAGCCATTTCTGAAGTTCATTGGAAACCCAGTGATTCACATTTTTGGTGTGGTGTGATGAAGGGCAAGGATTTTTTTTTAAATTTGTCACTTTCTCGGTTAGGGATGATTCTCAAGTTCGATTCTAGCAAGACACCTGGTTGGGGACCACCCCACTTAAGGTGCAATACCCTTGCTTGTACAAGACTGTTAAACATAAATTCGTCACGATCAAAAAGTTTTGGGACAAGAAAACCCTGATATTTCTTTCTGGGGGGCCTTTTAGGGCCTCGCCTGGCAGCATGGAATAAATTACTCCTTCATTTGAAGGCCATTCACCTATGAGACGAACTGGACAAGTTTCGCGGGAATTTGCATTAGAACGGCATGTTCTCAGTCAAATCTTTGTACGATGCAATGGTTCATAGTGATATTTTGGTTGATAAGAAGAAATTGTGAAAGCTCAAAATTCCTCTAGGAGTGAAGACTTCCCTCTAGTTTCTAAATAGAGGGGTCATCTTAACTAGAGAACATGCATCAACACTCCGGCAGCAGCGACCGCTGGTTTCGAGCTAGCCACGGTCACAGAGCGGGTGGGCATCATGCAGATCGAAGAGGGTAGTGGGGCGGCGCGGGTTGCCGCTGCCCTCTTCGCTCCCGTCCCCCCGCCGATCATCGCCAACCAGCCGGCGCCACGTCCTCGCCCCTCTGTGCCGCCCAAATCGAGGGTCGTGTCAACTCCATCGCGTCGCAGTGCCCGCCAGGCCGCGTCGACAAACCCAACGCCGGTGCCCCAACGCATAGTTCTCCGTCTGGTGCAAGAGCTGGGTGCGCTTGGCCCCAAAGACAAGATGACGCCGAAGGTGGCGGCCCTGCTCATGAAACGTTTCCAGGAGCCCCTGTCTGATGGCGACATTGCAGCCATTGCAAAGCTCACCGGGCTGGACCAAGGTGCCCTCAAGATCGCCGCCGGTATGGCTGGAGTCGCCAGCGTGGAAGAGTCCATTGATGGTTGATCATGTTAGTTGTTCTTCCATTTAGTCTCCGTCGGCGGCTGGTCTTCTACCGGCTAGAGTTAGGTTTAGTTTCCATGTGTAGTGCTTCGGGTAGGTGGTGTGCTCGACGACGATGGGGTTTTGGGCCTACTGGTGGCTGTCGTCGCCCCCAGGCTTGCTGTAAGGTGTATTGTGCTTCTTCCATTAGTATGATTAGTCGATGGAGTAAGGATTTGTGTCTCCATGAGTGACAATAGCTTGATCTTCATGTCCTGGAATGTGCGTGGCTTAAATTGCCCGGCAAAACAAACGGCGATCAGCGACGTAGTGAAGGCAAACAGAGTAGCGATCCTTGCCTTGCAGGACACCAAGATTGAGACCTGGTCGGCCGGAGTAGCGGACGAGATCGGAGGTGGCGCTCTGGAGGGCTGCGTAGTTCTGTCGGCGCACGGGATGAGGGGAGGCGCCGCGTTCTTCTGGGATAAGTTAGTCGTCAACGTAGTTTCGCATTTCTTAGGCCGCTTCTCCATTATTGTTAGGGTAGAACCCCTTCGAGCGGGCGATCCGTTCTGGCTCACCACTGTTTACGGGCCGACAGACGACCCTCAAAGGGACGACTTCCTATGTGATCTGGCTGCTGCTGCCCCACCGGCTGGCGAGGCCTGGATGATCAACGGGGATTTTAACATGATCTACCAAGCAAGCGACAAAAACAACAGCAATTTGAACAGAAGAATGATGGGTAAGTTCAGGTGCGCTCTTGATTGGGCCGGGCTGAAGGAGTTGAAATGCAAGAACGGAAAATACACATGGAGCAATGAAAGGCAGGATCCCACGCTCTGCAGCATTGACAAGTTCTTTTGCAACAATCGGTGGGATCTGCTACACCAGGATTACATCCTCACGGCTGCCTTGACGTCCTTCTCTGATCACTGCCCGCTAATCCTCGCAAGGGTGACTACCCCCTTCAGGCAGGCGCGCTTCATATTTGAGAACTTTTGGCCCAAATTCCCTCACTTCAATGAGACTGTGATGCGCGCATGGCAACACCCAGTTCAGCATGACTCTCCGTTCGTCAGGATCAAGAGGCGCATGGCGAGAGTTGCGGGCGATTTGAAGATTTGGAGTAGAGGCATGTTTGGCAAGAGAAAGCAGCAGCTGCAGATCGCTAATGAGGTCATTTTCCATCTTGACAAAGTGCAAGAGAGCAGATCATTATCAGACGCTGAATTTAACCTAAGGAAAAGCCTGAAGCAGAAGGTACTCGGTCTGGCAGCCATTGAAAGAGCTAGGAAACGCCAGGCCTCAAGAATCAACTGGCTCAAAGCGGGGGATGCTAGCACCAAGCTGTTCCATGCGAAGATGAGGTCGCGCAGACGGAAAAACTTCATCCATGCACTCAACGTCAACAACAGAGTGCTCGTAGATCACAAGGAGAAAGAGCAGGCCATCTACGACCACTTCTCCGCCTCCTTAGGCCAGGGAGAGAGGCGTAGCTGCACTCTGAACTGGGAGTAGCTCCACACCCCGGTGGTGACCGCGCCCGAGCTGGACGGCCCGTTCACTATGGCTGAGGTATGGGCTGCAATCATTGCATTGCCGGCAGAAAAGGCGCCAGGCCCAGATGGTCTTACCGGCCAATTCTTTTGCTCCTGTTGGCATATCATCAAGGACGAGATCATGGTTGTTTTCCAGAAGTTCTACCACATGGCCGAAACAAACTTCAGTGACATCAACACCGCGCTAATTGCTCTGCTGCCGAAGCGCAATGAGGCCTCGGAGATTGGTCATTACAGACCCATCAGCCTCATCCATTCCGTCGCGAAGCTGATCCCAAAGGTACTCGCTTTAAGGCTCTCGGCTGCCCTGGACGGAGTGATCTCGCCGGCTCAAACAGCATTTCAGAGAGGAAAGTGCATACACGACAGTTTTAGTACGTCCAGGGCTGCGTCAGAATGTTGCAGGGGAGAAAACGCAAGCCCTACTTTTCAAATTGGACTTCGCCCGAGCCTTCGACTCCGTCTCTTGGGCGTATTTGATTGAACTACTGCAACAAATGGGCTTCTCGCAGCGCTGGAGGAACTGGATCTCCTTGCTGCTATCCTCTTCGTCCTCCTCGTGCTTGCTCAACGGCATGCAGGAGCCAAGCTTCCTCCACGCGTGTGGGCTACGGCAGGGTGACCCGCTATCGCCGCTGTTGTTCATCCTGGCAATCGACCCCCTGTACCGCCTGCTAGAATCAGCCACCAGACAGAATTTGATCGCGCCGCTGCCAGGGCGGGGAGCAAGCATGCGGGTCAGCCTTTACGCTGACGACGCGGTAATATTCGCAAATCCAATAAAGGAGGAGGTGGACTGCCTGCTAGAGCTGCTGCACTCCTTCGGAGAAGCCACCGATCTCAAACTTAACCAGGCCAAGTCCTCGGTCATCCCGATGAGCTGCGACGCCCAGACGCTGGAGGAAGTGCTGCATGGCTTCGGCGGCGACATCGCTAGCTTCCCCACATCCTACCTGGGGCTGCCTATCTCCCCTAAGCGATTGCGGATCGTGCACTTCCAGTTCCTCATTGATAGGATCAAATCACGCCTCGCGTGATGGAAGGAAAAGTTGATGTCATTGGCCGGCCGGCGCGTCCTGGTGCGCGCGGTGCTCTCCGCCCTGCCCACCTATGCCCTTTTGTGTGCTAAAGGTACCAAAGAAGGTTTTTAAGGAGATCGACAAAGCGAGGCGACGCTTTCTGTGGGCGCAGGACGAAGAGCTGACGGGTGGCAAGTGCAAGGTGGCGTGGAGCTTTGTCTGCTCGCCGACGGAGAAGGGAGGGCTCGGATCCTCGACTTGCAACTCTTCGCCTCTGCGTTGCGGCTGCGATGGCTCTGGCTGGCATGGAAACGCCCACAGCGGCCATGGACGGCCTTCCCTCTTCCCTGCGACATGATGGACCTCGCGGCATTTCAGAAGGCCACGCATGTCCTGGTCGGGAACGGCCAACAGGCATGCTTCTGGACGAGCCACTGGTTGGGTGCGGCCCCTCTGGCTGCTGCCTTCCCGAGCCTCTACAACCACTCCAGGCGCAAGAACCGCACGGTGGCCGCCGCGCTCGCCAATGGCCAATGGATTAGAGACCTTCATCATGGCAACACATCGCTCATCGTCGTCGAGTATCTGCGACTCTGGCGGCAAATTCAATAAGTTGGACTAATCCTTGACAGTCACGTCCCAAATCGGATTCAGTGGACTGCGGGCGGGGGTGATTGCTACTCGGCAAGGGCGGCGTACCGCATGCTCTTTCAGTCCAGGCCAAGCACGAGTGATGACAAGGTGATCTGGAAAAGCTGGGCGCCGGGAACTGCCAAGGTGCTCGCATGGCTCATGCTCAGGAACAGGATCTGGTGCAACGATTGGCTACAAAGGCGAGGTTGGCCAAATGGATATTTCTGCAGCCTCTGCCTCCGAAACCTGGAGTCTGCGGTTCATCTCTTCTGGGAGTGCTCGTTTTCCCGCCAAATTTGGGTGACCTTCTCCGTCAGAGCGGGCTGCGAGGAAATGGCCACCACCAAATCGCCGCTCCACTCTACCATGCAGCACTGCCTGCAAATGATCCGTCGCACGCCAGTGGGGGCGCGAAAGGGCTTTAGATCAATGCTCATCTTGATTGCCTGGAACATATGGAAGGAGAGAAACGCCTGCGTCTTCAGGGGAAAGCTGCCATGCCAGAACGACGTCGCCCACGCCATTAGGCTCGATTACGACCAGTGGCGTGCCGCCGGAGCAGCCTGCCTAGAGCCCCCGTTCGGGGTCTATTCTGCGAGATAGCATCCCCTCGATCGCTCCTAGTGAGATCTAGTGTCTCTTTCCAGTTCTTTTTCTCTCCTTTTTTCGCCCATGATCACTTGATCCTCCATGTATTTCCCGCTGCTTTCTCCTAAATCAATGAAGCCGGCCAAACCAGGTCTTTCAAAAAATCTTAACTAGAGATGACCTGGCACGACGCAATTGGCAAGGTAGCAAGACATGTGTATATTGCCAACATGACGAGTCCATTAAACACTTATTTTTGAAGTGTAAGTTCGCTCGTGTAGTGTGGGTCATAGTTCAAGTAGCTTCAAATCTATATCTCCATGTAGTACATGTAACATGTTCTACAATTGGTTGCGGAGTATTGATAAACAATTTTTGGCATATATTCTTGTGGGTGCGGCTTCCTTATGCTGGGCATTGTGATTTACCAGGAATGTTGTGGTTTTTAACAATAAATATGTTTCATCTTCTGTGCAGGTTATTCACGCATGTACGCGATGACTTCGTACTTGGTCTGTCCTGCAAAAGCCAAAGAACAGAGACATTTTTATAATGGCGTCTACATGTCCAAAGCATATGGCCACGGAGGTTTTCTCTCCTCCATGAATTACGGAGTTATCTTCCGATAGGAACTGGCGCACCCTAAGCTGGACTTATTTATTTTTACTGTAAAATGATGTTATTTTTTGTCTGTTAGACTTGTTGACTGTGTGGATCTCCTTATGCATTATGTCGATATGGTTTTATCAACTCGATATATTAACTAGCCTGACAACTGGCATGCTCTGCGAAGGTGCACGTTTTGTGTATTGTACTAGATGCAGCCAAAGTCAGAGCTCCGAACGTAAGGGGTGGTCAAATTTATAATAGCTGGAAACGTTGGGCGTCGATCTAAGTACCTCGTAATCCACACGAGCAATTCTGGAAACGCTTGCCAGCCAAGAAAACAATGGGTATCAAGGTTTACCACCCCCGTAAAATTGCTTGTTTAGTCTTACCAAGAAGTTGAACTTCGCAACGGCGCAGGACCACTTGCGTTTGCTTCGTGATGGAAACATTGTTTTATCTCTTCGAGGAATCCAAGTTCAACTATCCAGGCAGTGCTGAATAGATACGCCGTAGGATCCCAGTTTCCACGTGATGGTAAGGAACCATCGGTGGATTTGCATTTTTCTTTAAACCATTTGCATTTATTTTCGAAAACTAGTTTCATATAGCAAATGATCAGGAGCGGGACACACTGATTTGGACGGCGAACAAGTCCATTTCCAATTAGACGATGCGCACAACCAGTACAGGCGCCCATGAATTCTATATACTATATAAGAAGTTGATCTCACTATCATATTTATCTCAACTTGCATACATGCCATCTCATTAAAGGCCCACCACTACATGCATGAGAAAAAGTTTTTCATTATTAGTTGATCTCATGCACACTTTTCATCTCAACATGCATGAAAAAAAGTTTTCCATTACTTCTGTCACTTATATTCAAAATATATTTGAACTACACAATAGTCAATTACATTATATAATATTTACTTTCAGCTTTAGTTTATACTCCTTCTGTAAAGAAATATAAAAGCGTGTAGATCACTAAAATGGTAATCTAATATTCCTTTATGGATGGAGTATATTATTAATTCAACAACGGAAGCTTCATACAATCAAATCATTAAAATATATTGTAATCGATTTTCGCAGCAACGCACGGGTATTCTTTAGTTATACCGAGACCGGTGTAATGGATCCAAGCATACGTCTAGAAAGATGACTATGGACCCACATGACAGGGTAACGAGCTCACATCATCATACAAAAATCGTAACAATTCTTCTATCATACGCAACGCAGAGCAGTTTCATATGAAATCAGTCGGTCTAACCAGTTTAAAGTGCACAATTTGTACTGATACCAGAGCAACCTCTGGAACTATTCTCCTCACTTCTACATTTATATGTCGATCACAGAAATCACATAGTACTAGCTGCTATGGTATTAAATGTTTTAAAAAGGACCCTAATAACTTTTTTCTTTTTTCGGTACTGTCGGGCCCAATACCAAAATAGTCCTTTTGAAAAATATTGTCACATGGCAAAAAACACATTTAATAAAAATCAAGAAAAAAATGCTCTAACAAATCAGAAAATCATGGCCATACAAACACATAGATTTGCCATGCGATATAGCATAAAATTGCAAAATGTCAATAGAAAACACACATACAAGTTGCCATGCGAAAAAAGAAGGGGCAATATGAACTTTTCTTCTTTATTTTTGCCATCGACCAATACAAACTGCCATGTGACAGGACAAGAAAAATAATAATAGTTTGCCATGTTAGCATTATAAATTGGAAAGCACAAAAAAAGTTCATGAAAAATAATAATGCCGTGCTCTTAATAGAAAAAATGACATGCTCTTAAAAATAAAAATGACATGCTCTGAAGAATAGAAATGGCATGGTCTTAATATTAAAAATGCCATGCTATTAGATAATAAAAATGCCATGTTATTAATAATAAAATATGTCATACTTTGTATATTCTTTGTTAAAACAAAAAACCACACAAAAGCATGTTGAACTTTTTTTGAATTCGATGAGCAGTTTTTGAATTTGATGAAGAATTTTAAATATGATGAAAAAATGGATTAGATGATTTTTTTTAATCAAAGAACATTTTTTAAACTACCGAATGAATTTTGAGTTCATACCTTTTTTCATATTCACTAACTTTAAAATAATCAAACATATTGCAATCTAAAAACATTTTTTCGCAAACCATAAAAATGGTGGTCGGTGTCTTTCCTAAGCTAACAACAAAACCAACCCGATCCGGGTAGAGACTTAGCCAGCTGAGCTAATAAGCCAAGAAGCTGTCGAAACTATAACACTGTTAGTCATGCCTTGGCTAATTTTGGTAGGTTGCAACGCCGGACTATGGTTCGGCTTTGTTTTGGTCTAGAGGAGGTCCTAGAACTTGTTGGACGAGATTGTAATATGTGATTCTGAGTAATGCAAGAATTTACTTTGCAAAAAAAAAACAAGAAGTGATCAGGAGAGGCAAGCGGGCGAGGGGTGGTCCTATTTGGCGCAATAAGCATTGGAAAGAGGCGCAATGTGCACCCTCCGCTCCACCCACGCCATTTTGGGCCGACCCATGAGTAGGGTGGGGATAACCCCCTGTTTTTTTCATTTCGTTTTTTCTTTTTCTTATATATTTAATTTCTTATTTAAATAATTTAGGATTTATAGAAAGTTCCAATTTTCAAAAACAAAAGTGAATTCTGAAAAAGAAATGTTCAAGAAATCATGAAACGTCCGTGTATTAAAAATGTTTCTGAGTAAATAAAAATGTATGCTTATTCAGAAAATGTTCACAGTTTAATAAACAAACTGATATTAAAATAAAAAAATGTCCATCATTTTGGAAAAAACTTTTACGAGAAAATTTGCATTGTTTCAGAAAATGTTCATGAATTACAAAAAATGTTTGTGAATTTAAATAAATATTCGCTGATTAAAAATAACAATATTCACGAGTTACCAAAAAATGTTCACAAATTCGAAAATTTAACAATTTAAAAACTATTTGGGAATTTGTAAAAAGTGTTTGTGTTTTTAAATGTTTGTAAATTATAAGATTATTCATGATTCCATAAAAATGTTCATAAATTTCAAATTTATTTTTGATTTATGAAAATGGTCATAAATGTGAAGGATATTCATGATTTCATAAAAATGTTTGTAAATTTCAAAAATATTAATGATTTAACAATATTCTCATGATTTGGAAAAACATACTGATGAATTTGAAAAGTATCTACGATTAGGAAAATCATAAATTTGTAAAACATGATCCTGAATTTGAAAATGTTCACGATTTCATTAAAATATCATGAATTCAAAATTTTTTTAAATATTTCGAAATTAATTCATGATTTTAGAAAATTCTCAATATTTGTAAAGATGTTTGCAAAAATGAAGAAAAAAGAAAGGAAAATGAGAAAAACAAACATGAAAAAAGAAGAAAATATGGAAACCAAAAAGGAAAGAAAAAAGCGGAAATAAAAAAAGAATGGAAAGGACGGACATGAAAAAAATAGTATGGAAAAGAAAAAAAAACTAGTGTGCAAATGTTTCAAAACCGGACTGGAGCTAGTTGGGGCCCCCAAAGTCGTCCTGTCGGTAAAGCGCCGGGGGGGGGGGGGGGGGCGGGGGCGTTGGACCGGGAATGTATCCGGTGCACCGCACTTGTGGTGCTACCGGTGCACCGGATGCCAAAGAATGTTTTAAAAAATCTGGAAAAAAAAATATCACGTTAACGCAACATCAATCTATGATGTTTCAAAAATTCGTATAGAAATTTGAATATTTTTTGAAATACAAAAATGACAAATTTGACATCAATGTGATAATGGGCCAAATCTGAAGCCCAAGCTATGTTATGTACTATTCAGTGTTGAATTTGTCATTTTTGCTTTTTGAGTTATGTTTCGAATTTTGACTTGAATTTTTGTAAGAATCTACATTAATGTTGTGTGAATGTGCTAATTTTTTTCAGATTTTTTTAAATACTTTAAAAACACAATGTGAGTTCGGTGCACCGATAGCACCACAAGCACCGGTGCACCAGATATTTTCCCGCATTGGACCTCTATTGTAACGCCCTTGATGCGGCTATATCTCCTACGTGTCGAAGCACGACTTAGAGGCATAACCGCATTGAAAGCAATGTCGCAAGTTAGGTAATCTTCACAACAACCCATGTAAATAAATAAAGGGGAAAAGTACATAGTTGGCTTACACTCGCCACGTCACACAAATACATGAATAAGTCATTACATTCATCCAATACACTCAGGGTCTGACTACGGTACCAAAATAAAGGTCAACCCCCAAATGTGACAAAGTCCCCGATCGCCCCAACTGGGCACCACTACTGATCATCTAGGAAAGAAACGTAGTAACGACGAGAGTCTTCATCGAACTCCCACTTAAGCTCAAACGCGTCACCTGGAGCGGAATCATCGGTCCCTGCATCTGGTTTTGGAAGGAATCTGTGAGTCATGGGGACTCAGCAATCTCACGCCCTCGCGATCAAGACTATTTAAGCTTATAGGAAGGGTAAAAGTATGAGGTGGAGCTGCAGCAAGCGACTAGCATATTTGGTGGCTAACATACGCAAATGAGAGCGAGAAGAGAAGGCAAAGCACGGTCGAGAAACTATGATCAAGAAGTGATCCTAGAACAACCTACGGCAAGCATTACTCCAACACCACGTTCACTTCCCAGACTACGCCGAAAAGAGACCATCACGGTTACACACGTTGTAGATGTATTTTAATTAAGGTCAACTTCAGGTTTTCTACAACCGGACATTAACAAATTCCCATCTGCCCATAACCGCGGACACGGCTTTCAAAAGTTCAAATCCATGTAGGGGAGTCCCAACTTAGCCCATCACAAGCTCTCACGGTCAACGAAGGATATTCCTTCTCCCAAGACAATACAATCAGGCTCGGCATCCAGGTTATAAGACATCTCGACAATGGTAAAACACGTCCAGCAACACCGCCCGAATGTGCCAACAAATCCCGATAGGAGCTGCACATATCTCGTTCTCAGGGCACACTCAGATAAGCAGTCCGTACAACTAAAACCAGCCCTCGGGTTTCCCCGAGGTGGCGCTGCACGGGGCTCTAGTTTGGACCAACACTCAGAGGAGCACTGGCCCGGGAGGGTTAAAATAAAGATGACCCTTAAGTCTGCAGAACCCAAGGGAAAGAAAAGGCTAGGTGGCGAATGGTAAAACCAATGTTGGGCATTGCTGGAGGAGTTTTATTCAAGGCGAACTGTCAAGGGGTTGCATTATAACCCAACCGCGTAAGGAACGCAAAATTCGGGAACATAACACCGATATGACGGAAACTAGGGCGGCAAGAGTGGAACAAAACACCAGGCATAAGGCTGAGCCTTCCACCCTTTACCAAGTATATAGATGCATTAATTAAATAAAAGATATTGTGATATCCCAACAAAACATCCATGTTCCAAACATGGAACAAGCTCCAATCTTCACCTGCAACTAACAACACTATAAGAGGGGTTGAGCAAAGCGGTAACATAGCCAAACAACGATTTGCTAGGACAAGGTGGGTTAGAGAATACAATTGCAAGCATGTGAACATAGCAAAAACATAAACAGATTCAGACTTAGTGAAAAACTGGAGCATGCAAAACAGATTAGTAAGTAAGCATGTTTACGAGCTCGATGCACTCACTACAAAGCATGGCATGGCAAACTAAGCATACACCCATCAAGAAGACATGGCATAGGAGCTAGACATGGCAAGAACAATAACATAGCATGCACGGTCAATAGCAACAACCTCGGCAAAATCGCTAAACATGTCAACAATCTGTCAGGAACATTTTATAGCAAAAGTAGAGCTCGATTGACTCAAGCTAGGGTGCTCCATGATTGCAAACCAAGACATGGATGGATAGAGCACAACAATATTAACAAAATATCCTTCCTGATAATCCTCAAAAGAGGCACGGATCACTAGGAAACAATATGAACATATGGCATAAAAATAAAAATAGGACAAGGACTTAGTGAAATCCTAAGTCCCTGAAATCAGCATCATCGAGTAAGCTACTTTGCATGCTTGTGCTAGTCACCACAAAGATCACAAAAAATGGCATATACCCCTGTAAAGATGGCATGGCATATAACAAAACACATGTAGAGCTCAGGATCATAGCATGCACACATTAATCATGGCAAAAATGACAAAAGGCCATTTGCTGAAACAGATCTGACATATTCCTCACATAGCCCTCTTCCAACAGCATTTCGGGCATCAATATGAGCTCAAATAAAAATGATTCAATGAGATGAAATGATGTACTCGTCGAGACGAACATTTTGATATGCTACATGCACGAATCGGAGCAACGGTTGCGGAGTTATGATGCGATGAATATGCTCAAAAAAATACTGAAAACTGAGGGACTTAGTGAAATTTGGACCTCTCCGAAAAAAGTCAACCCGGGACGAAGCGGTGCGGGACGGTGGGATCCGGATCTGGACGGAGGCGTTTGGATCGGTGTAGTGGTGGATCTCATCCACCTTCTCCGGCGAGGAAACGAACTCCGGCGAGGCGCGGACTTCTCCGGCGAGGCAGGGGAGGCAAAGGAGCAGCGGATCCGACGGGGCTCGGCCCCCGGGGCCGGATCGGGCCATGACAAGGCGGCTGCGCTAGGCGCCATGGTGGAGCAGCGGCGGGAGGCGGCGGAGCAAGATGGGCCCGCGCGGGCCGGCCTCGGGCCCCGCGGGCCACGGCGGCGCGCTGAGGAGAGAGAGGGAGGCGGGGCTGAGGTGGCGCAAGGGGAGTGGCTGGCGGCGATTGCGGAGTGACGTGGCATGCTGCCATTGGGCGGAGTGAGGTGGCCGGCGGACGCGTCTGACGCGGACGGACATGTCCGGCGACGCGAGGAAGGGGAAGGCTAGGGTTAGACCGCGAATTTCGGGAGGGGAGCACATATTTATAGGTAGAGGGAGCTAGGAAGCTCCAAATGAGGTGCCGTTTTTGGCCACGCGATCGTGATCGAACGCTCTAGATGATGGAGAGGGTTTAGGTGGTTTTTGGGCCAAATTGGAAGGGTGTTGGGCTGCAACACACACGAGGCCTTTTCGGTCCCTCGGTTAACCGTTGGAGTATAAAACGAAGTCCAAATGGCACGAAACTTGACAGACGGTCTACCGGTAGTAAACCAAGGCCACATGACAAGTCTCGGTCCAATCCAAAAATGTTTAACCCCCACACACGAAAAGAGATAGAAAGGACTACCGGAGGACATAGGAGCGCCAGAATGCAAAACGGACAACAGGGAAAATGCTCAGATGCATGAGACGAACGCGTATGCAAATGCAATGCACATGATGGCATGATAAAAGATGCATGACAAAGACAAAACACACGGAGATAGAAACCCAACAACGGGGAAATAATATAACTTAGGGCCGGAAACGGCAAGAGTTGGGATACATATAAGGTAAAATTACATCCAGGGTGTTACAACACTCCACCACTATGAAAGGATCTCGTCCCGAGATCTAGGACTGGAAAAACTCTGGGTACTCAGAACGGAGGTGATCCTCACATTCCCAGGTGGCTTCACGGTCGGAATGGTGTGACCACTTGACTTTGAGGAATTTGATCGACTTGTTGCGAGTCTTGCGCTCAGTTTCTTCAAGAATAGTAACTGGGTGCTCATGATAAGACAGGTCTTCTTGGAGATCGATGTCTTTGAAGTTGACGGTGCGGTCAGGAGTCTTGAAGCACTTGCGGAGTTGAGACACGTGAAACACGTCGTGCACGTTTGCAAAGTTGGAGGGAAGCTCAAGTTGATAGGCGAGATCGCCTCTCTTGCTGACAATCTTGAAAGGACCCACGTATCTAGCGGCAAGCTTCCCTTTGATACCGAAGCGACGAGTACCTTTCATTGGAGAGGCGCGGAGGTAAACGTGGTCTCCGATCTTGAAAGCCAAATCACGATGCTTACTATCATAGTAGCTCTTCTGGCGCGATTGCACGGCTTTGAGATTCTCGTGAATGACTTTGCACATCTCTTCTGCCTCTGTGATCAAGTCATTGCCAAGAAGTTGACGTTCACCCGTCTTTGACTAGTTAAGAGGAGTACGGCACTTCGTGCCATAGAGAATTTCGAATGGGGCCTTGCCCGAACTCGCTTGAAAGCTGTTGTTGTAGGAGAACTCGGCATATGGAAGACAATCTTCCCACTTCATACCGAAGGAGATAACGCAAGCCCTGAGCATATCTTCAAGAATCTGATTTACTCGCTCGACTTGGCCACTAGTTTGAGGATGAAAAGCTGTGCTGAAACGGATGTTGGTGCCCATGGCCTTCTGAAAAGAATCCCAAAACTTGGAGGTGAAGATGTTGCCACAATCTGAAGAAATCAACTGCGGAATGCCGTGCAGAGAGACAATCTGAGAGGTATATAGCTCTGCCAATTGAGTTGCTGTGATGGATTCTTTGATAGGCAGAAAATGAGCCACTTTAGTGAGTTTGTCGATGACAACGAAGATAGCATCATTGCCACACTTGGACTTTTGAAACCCAGTCACGAAGTCCATCTCAATGTGGTCAAACTTCCATTCTGGAATGGCAAGAGGTTGGAGGAGACCAGCTGGTCGTTGGTGTTCCGCTTTCACTCTTCTGTAGACATCACATTCATTCATGAACTGAGCAATCTCACGCTTCATTCGAGTCCACCAATACGACTGCTTGAGGTCATGGTACATCTTTGTACTTCCAGGGTGAATAGAGACGAGTGAATTGTGGGCCTCGTTCATAATGACTTTACGAAGGTCACCTTTAGGCACAACAATGTGATCCTCGAAGAATAGTGTATCTTTGTCCTCAAGACGATAGCACTTGTACTTGGGTTGACTCTTGGCAATCCCAATCTTCACCTTCTTCACCATAGCATCAAGAAGTTGAGCTTCGCGAATATGATCTTCCAAAGTAGGAGAGACTTGGAGATTGGCGAGGAAACCTTGAGGAACAACTTGTAGATTGAGTTTGTGGAAAGCTTCACAAAGCTCGGGTTGGTAAGGCTTGAGAATCAAACTGTTGCGGTAAGCCTTCCTGCTCAATGCGTCAGCAATTACATTGGCCTTGCCTGGAGTATATTCGATACTCAGATTATACTCTTCAATCATTTCGACCCAACGAGTCTGCCTAAGGTTGAGATTTGGCTGAGTGAAGATGTACTTGAGACTTTTATGATCAGTGAAGATGTCCACTTTTCGTCCCAATAAGAGATCTCTCCAAGTTAAAAGAGCATGGACAACTGCCGCCAACTCGAGGTCATGAGTGGGGTAGTTCTTCTCGTTGGGCTTCAACTGGCGAGAAGTATAGGCCACAACTTTCTTCTCTTGCATCAACATTGCACCAAGACCTTGAAGAGAAGCATCACAGAAGACCTCAAACGGTTTGGATTCATCAGGAGGAGTCAGAACTGGAGCAGTGACTAACTTCTCTTTCAGGGTGTTGAAAGCGATGTCACAATCAGGAGACCAGACGTACTTTACATGCTTCTGCAAGAAGTTGGAAAGAGGCTTCGCGATCTGTGAAAAGTTCTCAACGAACCTTTTGCAATAGCTTGCGAGCCCAAGGAAGCTGCGGAGTTGCTTCACATTCTGAGGTGGTTCCCAATTCACAATTGCAGACACCTTCTCAGGATTAACCGCTATGCCCTTGGCAGAGATGATATGCCCAAGGTAGATTGCAGACACCTTCTCAGGATTAACCGCTATGCCCTTGGCAGAGATGATATGCCCAAGGTAGATTGCAGACACCTTCTCAGGATTAACCGCTATGCCCTTGGCAGAGATGATATGCCCAAGGTAGAGAACCTCATCGATCCAAAACTCGCACTTTGAAAACTTGGCATAGAACTGATGTTCTCTGAGCTTATCGAGCGCCAAACGCAAGTGCTTGGCATGATCTTCCTTGTTCTTGGAAAAAACCAAAATGTCATCGAGGTAGACCAAGACGAACTCATTTGTGTAGGGGTTGAAGATGAAGTTCATCATGCGAGAGAATGTTGGAGGAGCGTTGACGAGGCCGAAAGACACGACAGTGTATTCATATGAACCATGACTTGTTCTGAATGCTGTCTTGGGGATATCCTCTGCACGAATGCGAATCTGGTGATAGCCCATACGGAGATCAAGCTTGGAGAAAACTTTAGCACCTTTGAGTTGTTTGAAAAGCTCATTGATGTTGGGTAGTGGGTACTTGTTCTTTATGGTCTTCTTGTTCAATGGATGGTAGTTGACACAAAGTCGGTCCGTTCCATCCTTCTTCTTCACAAAAAGAACTCCACAACCCCACAGAGAAGAACTAGGTCGGATGAGGCCCAAACGCTCTTGATGATCGAGCTGTTTCTTCAATTCCTTCGACTCTTTCGGTCCCAGCTTGTAAGGACGTTTGCAAACAGGTTCCGTGCCAGGCTCAAGTTCGATGACAAATTCAACTTGCCGGTGCGGAGGCATTCCTGGAAGCTCTTCTGGAAAGACGTCTTGATATTCGCAAATGACCGGAATTTGAGAGATGGCATCCAACTCACCCTTCTCATTGAGAGAAAACAAACGAATGGTATCATCCCTTGCGGCAAAGACAATTACATCCTCAGACGAATGAGTCAATTAAATCTGCCTGGCAGCACAATCAAGGTGAGCCTTGTGCTTAGAAAGTCAATCCATTCCAAGAATAAGATCAATATCCGAGTTGCCCAGAACAATAGGAGAAGACTAGAACTTATAGTCACCCAATGTGATTGAAACATCCGGAACGCATACTCGAGAAGTCATTGGACGGGCTGGGGAGACAATAGCCAATGGTCTCAGCAACACTTGAGTAACAAAATCATGCTTGGATGCAAAAGGTCTTGAGATGAAACAATGCGATGCACCAGTGTCAAAAAGAACTTTTGCTAGAATATCGTTAACAAGAAGGTTACCCATGATGACATCTGACGAGTCCTCTGCCTGAGCTGCATTCACCATGTTGACCTTGGCTTGCTTGGGGTTATGCTTGACCACAGCTGTACTTACAGATCTCACAGGAGGAGGAGGAGGAAGACGCCTCTGATTGAAGCATTTGTTGGCATAGTGACCCTTCTGTTGGCACTTGTTGCACGTGACCTCTGAAAGCGGACGGTGATACGGAGCACTTGATCTTGGAGCTTGAGACGAAGTCTTGTTCTGAAAGCCAGGGTTGGGTGGGTGGGAAGATCCACTACCACCTTTGCTCTTCTGCTGATAAGGCTGGCGGAATAAAGGAGGAGGAGGCAGCCAATACTTTTGCTACTTAGCCACTTGAGTTGAGGAAGAAGGAGTCACATCTCCGACTCGTTTCTTGGAAGCATCGCACTTCAGTTGGGCAGCCTCTTGTTTCAGTGCCATGTTGTAAAACTCATCGTACTTCTTGGGCTCAAAGAGGACGAGAGCTAGTTGGAGTTCTTCTCTGAGACCACCCCTGAACTGGTATATCATGCTCTTCACGTCAGGGACGTCTTGCTTAGCGAAACGGGCGAGCTTCTGAAACATGATGTTGTACTGGTAAACAGACAAAAAGCCTTGCTTCAGGTTGCGGAATTCCTCACGCTTGCTCTCAACAACACTTTGAGGAATGTGATGAGCTTTGAAGTCTTGATGGAATTCATCCCAGGTAATCACACGGCCTCCTCTGGAATTTTTGTATTGCTGAAACCATTCTGCAGCTTGGTCTTTGAGTTGGAAGGAGGCAAACTTGACAAAGTCCTCAGGCCTGACGTTGCTGCACTCGAAATACTTTCAGATATCCACGAGCCAATCATCAGTGTCTGTTGCCTCAACACAGTTGTTGAACGTCTTTGGTTGGTTAGCGAGGAACTGGTTGAGTGTAGCAAATTGATTCTGATTGTTGCCATGGCCATGATTCCCTTGAGTGCGCTCTTGCAAGAGCTGCATGATCAGTTGCGTGTTTGCATTGGTAGCGGCCATCACAGCTTGCCATGCCTCCGGAGGTGGAGGTGGTGGTGGCGGATCAGGATTCGGAGTCGTGCGCGTTGGAGGAGCCATTCTAAAGAGGGTGACATCCGTTAGCATCTTGACAGATAGATAATCAAGTTGAATCGAACGGATTGAAATTGCAACATATAGTCTTCACATCCGAACAAAATGAACGAATGCATTCCAATTGAAATGGTCACATTTCCATAAATTGAGAAGCCACTTAGAATTGAGGTAGAAGAATAAAACAACAAGGTACAGACAAGAACAAATACTTGGTGAGGATTACCCAATCCCCAAACCAAATATCCGCGGAAGAAGTACTAGAGCTACAAGAATTCCCACCTATGAAACTCCCGAACCTTTCCGGTTATGCAATCAGGTGTTGGGGATATAGGGGAAGCATAATATCTCACCCAAAGCTAGCAAATCCTATATCCAGTTGTATCCATCCTTCAACACATAACCAAGAAAAACTTCGGAAATCATTTACCTCAACCTTCGAAAAGCATCTGTTATACGAGTTATGGCAATACTCCCAAACTCCCGCCCCAGTACTGGGTGGCTTAGAGGTTATCTCACCAACAACTGCATAAAAGAGATTTTCGATGTCGGCGAAACTCAGGTATTCCAGAATCTCAAAGATAAAATTGTGACGACAACACCTTGGAGCTCAACTCCCCGGGACACTGCCACAACCCCTAAATGTCAGGAGGCACCAAGAACAATGTTCTCGTCACAAAACCATCGGAACGATTCCAAGATACCCGCGTGATCCTAAAAAAATTTAGTGAAATTTGAGAAGAGAAGAGTCAAAACTCTACATCAAGATGCCTCACCAGAGCGACGAAGGGACTGAGGAGTAAAAAGAATTCATATCTCTCTGATATATATAATCCTAAATGACTCAAAACATTTTTCTAGACTCAACAACGCCAGCGATTCGATCAAGCAGGGGGCTCCTAAGGTCGGGGAAGGCTCTAATACCAACTTATAACGCCCTCGATGCGGCTATATCTCCTACGTGTCGAAGCACAACTTAGAGGCATAACCGCATTGAAAGCAATGTCGCAAGTGAGGTAATCTTCACAACTACCCATGTAAATAAATAAAGGGGAAAAGTACATAGTTGGCTTACACTCGCCACGTCACACAAATACATGAATAAGTCATTACATTCATCCAATACACTCAGGGTCTGACTATGGTACCAAAATAAAGGTCAACCCCCAAATGTGACAAAGTCCCTGATCGCCCCAACTGGGCACCACCACTGATCATCTAGGAAAGAAACATAGTAACAACGAGAGTCTTCATCGAACTCCCACTTAAGCTCAAACGCGTCACCTGGAGCGGAATCATCGGTCCCTGCATCTAGTTTTGGAAGGAATCTGTGAGTCGCGGGGACTCAGCAATCTCACGCCCTCGCGATCAAGACTATTTAAGCTTATAGGAAGGGTAAAAGTATGAGGTGGAGCTGCAGCAAGCGACTAGCATATTTGGTGGCTAACATACGCAAATGAGAGCGAGAAGAGAAGGCAAAGCACGGTCGAGAAACTATGATCAAGAAGTGATCCTAGAACAATCTACGTCAAGCATTACTCCAACACCGTGTTCACTTCCCGGACTACGCCGGAAAGAGACCATCACGGTTACACATGCGGTAGATGTATTTTAATTAAGGTCAACTTCAGGTTTTCTACAACCGGACATTAACAAATTCCCATCTGCCATAACCGCGGACACGGCTTTCGAAAGTTCAAATCCCTGTAGGGGAGTCCCAACTTAGCCCATCACAAGCTCTCACCGTCAACGAAGGATATTCCTTCTCCTAAGACAATACAATCAGGCTCGGCATCCAGGTTACAAGACATCTCGACAATGGTAAAACAAGTCCAGCAACACCGCCCGAATGTGCCCACAAATTCCGATAGGAGCTGCACATATCTCATTCTCAGGGCACACTCAGATAAGCAGTCCGTACAACTAAAACCAGCCCTCGGGTTTTCCCGAGGTGGCGCTGCACGGAGCTCTAGTTTGGACCAACACTCAGAGGAGCACTGGCCCAGGGGGTTTAAAATAAAGATGACCCTTGAGTCTGCAGAACCCAAGGGAAAGAAAAGGCTAGGTGGCGAATGATAAAACCAATGTTGGGCATTGCTGGAGGAGTTTTATTCAAGGCGAACTGTCAAGGGGTTCCATTATAACCCAACCGCGTAAGGAACGCAAAATTCAGGAACATAACACTGATATGACGGAAAATAGGGCGGCAAGAGTGGAACAAAACACCAGGCATAAGGCCGAGCCTTCCACCAAGTATATAGATGCATTAATTAAATAAAATATATTGTGATATCCCAACAAAATATCCATGTTCCAAACATGGAACAAGCTCCAATCTTCACCTGCAACTAACAACGCTATAAGAGGGGCTGAGCAAAGCGGGAACATAGCCAAACAATGGTTTGCTAGGACAAGGTGGGTTAGAGACTTGGCTTAACAATTTGGGAGCATGATAAGCAAGTGGTAGGTATCGCGGCATAGGCATAACAAAAGAGCGAGCAACTAGCAAGCAAAGATAGAAGTGATTTCGAGGGTATGGTCATCTTGCCTGAAATCCCGCAAGGAAGAAGAACGAGTCCATGAAGAAGACAAATGGACGTAGTCGAACGGGCCCTCACAAACGCGACGTTACCGGAACTAACCCGAAGAAGCAACACCGGAAAGAAGCACACAACATAGTAAACAACCAACACATAAACAAGGCATGATATGCCGGATGCGGTATGCGATGCATATGCAAGATTCGGAAAGGAAATGATTGAACCTGGCCTCAACTTGGAAAACCAAGAGTGCCACTGGAAAGAGGAGTTGATTTCAGTTGAAATCGATATAAAGATCATCGGAATCGGATGCACGGTTTGGAAATGGCAAGCAAAACAGATATGGCACCTGTCTGCGATAATCAGCAAGTGGCCATCTAAATGCATCAAGAACAATATGCTACAGCATTCAAACATGGCAACAAAATACATGGCAGGGATCCACTCATGATGCTTGACAAAAGATGAACACTGAGCTACGGCTAATTCACTCAATAGCAGGTTCAAACAAGCATGGCAAAAGAGCAAATGATGACAGGTTTCAGACTTAGTGAAATTAACACAAGTCTGAAATTTATCATCAGGAAGCATACTTTAGAGCATGAAAACTACATGCTACAGGAACATATCATGGCAAAGCAAGGCATGGCATGAAGCTACTCAAAGCATATAACAAAAGTCCCTTGGTGACCTTGAGCCAAAAGGGATCAGAAAGTACAATTGCAAGCATGTGAACATAGCAAAAACATAAACAGATTCAGACTTAGTGAAAAACTGGAGCATGCAAAACAGATTAGCAAGTAGGCATGTTTACGAGCTCGATGCACTCACTACACAGCATGGCATGGCAAACTAAGCATACACCCATCAAGAAGACATGGCATAGGAGCTAGAAATGGCAAGAACAATAACATAGCATGCACAGATCAATAGCAACAACCTCGGCAAAATCGCTAAACATGTCAACAATCTGCCAGGAATATTTTATAGCAAAAGTAGAGCTCGATTGACTCAAGCTAGGGTGCTCTATAATTGCAAACCAAGACATGGATGGACAGAGCACAACAATATTAACAAAACATCCTTCCTGACCATCCTCAAAAGAGGCACGAATTACTAGGAAACAACATGAACATATGGCATAAAAATAAAAACAGGACAAGGACTTAGTGAAATCCCAAGTCCCTGAAATCAGCATCATCGAGTAAGCTACTTTGCATGCTTGTGCTAGTCACCACAAAGATCACGAAAAAATGGCATATACCCCTGTAAAGATGGCATGGCATATAACAAAACACATGTAGAGCTCAGAATCATAGCATGCACACATTAATCATGGCAAAAATGACAAAAGGCCATTTGCTGAAACAAATCTGACATATTCCTCACGTAGCCCTCTTCCAACAGCATTTCGGGCATCAAGATGAGCTCAAATGAAAATGATGCAATGAGATGAAATGATGCACTCATCGAGACGAACATTTTGATATGCTACACGTACGAATCGGAGCAACGGTTGTGGAGTTATGATGCGATGAATATGCTCAAAAAAATACTAAAAACTGAGGGACTTAGTGAAATTTGGACCTCTCCGGAAAAAGTCAACCCGGGACGAAGCGGTGCGGGACGGAGGGATCCGGATCTGGACCGAGGCGTTTGGATCGGCGTAGTGGTGGATCTCATCCACCTTCTTCACCGACGAGGAAATGAACTCCGGCGAGGCGCGGACTTCTCTGGCGAGGCAGGGGAGGCAAAGGAGCAGCGGATCCGGCGGGACTCGGCCCCCGGGGCCAGATCGGCTCATGACAAGGTGGCTACGCTAGGCACCATGGTGGAGCAGCGGTGGGAGGTGGCGGTGTCTCCCGGGCGGCGGAGCGAGATGGGCCCGCGCGGGCCGGCCTCGGGCCCCGCGGGCCGCGGCGGCGCGCTGAGGAGAGAGAGGGAGGCGGGGCTGAGGTGGCGCGAGGGGAGTGGCTGGCGGCGATTGCGGAGTGACGTGGCACATTGCCATTGGGCGGAGTGAGGTGGCCGGCGGACGCGTCCGACGCGGACGAACATGTCCGGCAGCGCGAGGAAGGGGAAGGCTAGGGTTAGACCGCGAATTTTTGAATGGTAGCACATATTTATAGGTAGAGGGAGCTAGGAAGCTCCAAATGTTGGGGAACGTTGCAGAAAACAAAAAATTTCCTACGGTTTCACCAAGATCCATCTAGGAGTTCATCTAGCAACGAGTGATCGGATTGCATCTACATACCTTTGTAGATCACGCGCAGAAGCGTTCAAAGAACGGGGATGAGGAAGGCGTACTCGACGTGATCCAAATCACCGGAGATCCTAGCGCCGAACGGACGGCACCTCCGCGTTCAACACACGTACGGTCAGCGTAACGTCTCCTTCTTCTTGATCCAGCAAGGGGGAAGGAGAGGTTGAGGAAGATGGCTCCAGCAGCAGCACGACGGCGTGGTGATGATGGAGCTGCAGTACTCCGGCAGGGCTTCGCCAAGCACTACGGAGGAGGAGGAGGTGTTGGAGAGGGAGAGGGAGGCACCAAAGGCAAAGGTGAGAGGTCCTCCCTTCCCCTCACTATATATAGGGGGCCTAGGGGGGGCGCCGGCCCTAGGAGATGCAATCTCCTAGGGGGGCAGCGGCCAAGGGAGGAATCCCTCCTCCCCAAGGCACCTAGGAGGTGCCTTCCCCTCCTAGGACTCTTCCTTTAGGGTTTCCCCCACCCTAGGCGCATGGGCCCTAGGGGGAAGTGGCGCCCCAGCCCACTTTAGGCTGGATCCCTTCCCACTTCAGCCCATGGGGCCCTCCGGGATAGGTGGCCCCACCCGGTGGACCCCCGGGACCCTTCCGGTGGTCCCGGTACAATACCGGTGACCCCGAAACTTGTCCCGATGGCCGAAATAGCACTTCCTATATATAATTCTTTACCTCAAGACCATTCCGGAACTCCTCGTGACGTCCGGGATCTCATCCGGGACTCTGAACAACATTCGGGTTACTGCATATACATATCCCTACAACCCTAGCGTCACCGAACCTTAAGTGTGTAGACCCTACGGGTTCGGGAGACATGTAGACATGACCGAGACGACTCTCCGGTCAATAACCAACAGCGGGATCTGGATACCCATGTTGGCTCCCACATGCTCCTCGATGATCTCATCGGATGAACCACGATGTCGAGGATTCAAGCAACCCCGTATACAATTCCCTTTGTCAATCGGTATGTTACTTGCCCGAGATCTGATCGTCGGTATCCCAATACCTCGTTCAATCTCGTTACCGGCAAGTCACTTTACTCGTACCGTAATGCATGATCCCGTGACCAGACACTTGGTCACTTTGAGCTCATTATGATGATGCATTACCGAGTGGGCCCAGTGATACCTCTCCGTCATACGGAGTGACAAATCCCAGTCTTGATCCGTGTCAACCCAACAGACACTTTCAGAGATACCCGTAGTATACCTTTATAGTCACCCAGTTACATTGTGACGTTTGGTACACCCAAAGCACTCCTACGGTATCCGGGAGTTACACGATCTCATGGTCTAAGGAAAAGATACTTGACATTGGAAAACTCTAGCAAACGAACTATACGATCTTGTGCTATGTTTAGGATTGGGTCTTGTCCATCACATCATTCTCCTAATGATGTGATCTCGTTATCAATGACATCCAATGTCCATAGTCAGGAAACCATGACTATCCGTTGATCAACGAGCTAGTCAACTAGAGGCTTACTAGGGACATGTTGGTGTCTATTATTCACACATGTATTACGATTTCCGGATAACACAATTATAGCATGAATAAAGACAATTATCATGAACAAGGAAATATAATAATAATGCTTTTATTATTGCCTCTAGGGCATATTTCCAATAGTCTCCCACTTGCACTAGAGTCAATAATCTAGTTACATTGTGATGAATTGAACACCCATGGAATTCTGGTGTTGATCATGTTTTGCTCTAGGGAGAGGTTTAGTCAACGGATCTGCTACATTCAGGTCCGTGTGTACTTTACAAATATCTATGTCTCCATCTTGAACATTTTCACGAATGGAGTTGAAGCGACGCTTGATGTGCCTTGTCTTCTTGTGAAACCTGGGCTCCTTGGCAAGAGCAATAGCTCCAGTGTTGTCACAGAAGAGCTTGATCGGCCCCGACGCATTGGGTATGACTCCTAGGTCGGTGATGAACTCCTTCACCCAAATTGCTTCATGTGCTGCCTCCGAGGCTGCCATGTACTCCGCTTCACATGTAGATCCCGCCACGACGCTCTGCTTGCAACTGCACCAGCTTACTGCCCCACCATTCAAAATATACATGTATCCGGTTTGTGACTTTGAGTCATCCAGATCTGTGTCGAAGCTAGCGTCGATGTAACCCTTTACGACGAGCTCTTCGTCACCTCCATAAACGAGAAACATTTCCTTAGTCCTTTTCAGGTACTTCAGGATATTCTTGACCGCTGTCCAGTGTTCCTTGCCGTGATTACTTTGGTACCTTCCTACCAAACTTACGGCAAGGTTTACATCAGGTCTGGTACACAGCATGGCATACATAATAGAACCTATGGCTGAGGCATAGGGGATGACACTCATCTCTTCTATATCTTCTGCCGTGGTCGGACATTGAGCTGAGCTCAATTTCACACCTTGCAACACAGGCAAGAACCCCTTCTTAGACTGATCCATATTGAACTTCTTCAATATCTTATCAAGGTATGTGCTTTGTGAAAGACCTATGAGGCGTCTTGATCTATCTCTGTAGATCTTGATGCCTAATATATAAGCAGCTTCTCCAAGGTCCTTCATTGAAAAACTCTTATTCAAGTAGGCCTTAATGCTATCCAAAAGTTCTATATCATTTCCCATCAAAAGTATGTCATCTACATACAATATGAGAAATGCTACAGAGCTCCCACTCACTTTCTTGTAAACACAGGCTTCTCCATAAGTCTGCGTAAACCCAAACTCTTTGATCATCTCATCAAAGCGAATGTTCCAACTCCGAGATGCTTGCACCAGCCCATAAATCGAGCGTTGGAGCTTGCACACCTTGTCAGCATTCTTAGGATCGACAAAACCTTCCGGCTGCATCATATACAATTCTTCCTTAAGGAAACCATTAAGGAATGCCGTTTTGACGTCCATTTTCCATATCGCATAATCATAGAATGCGGCAATTGCTAACATGATTCGGACGGACTTTAGCTTCGCTACCGGTGAGAAAGTCTCATCGTAGTCAACCCCTTGAACTTGTCGATAACCCTTAGCGACAAGCCGAGCTTTATAGATGGTCACATTACCATCCGCGTCTGTCTTCTTCTTAAAGATCCATTTATTTTCTATGGCTCGCCGCTCTACGGGCAAGTCAGTCAAAGTCCATACTTTGTTTTCATACATGGATCCTATCTCGGATTTCATGGCTTCTAGCCATTTGTCGGAATCCGGGCCCGCCATCGCTTCTTCATAGTTCGAAGGTTCACCGTTGTCTAACAACATGATTTCCAAGACAGGGTTGCCGTACCACTCTGGTGCGGAACGTGTCCTTGTGGACCTTCGAATTTTAGTAGGAGCTTGATCAGAAGTATCTTGATCATCATCATTAACTTCCTCTCTTGTCGGTGCAGGCACCTCAGAAACATTTTCTTGAGTTGCGCCATTTTCCGGTTCAAGAGGTAATACTTCATCAAGGTCTACTTTCCTCCCACTTACCTCTTTCGAGAGAAACTCCTTCTCTAGAAAGGATCCATTCTTGGCAACAAAGATCTTGCCTTCGGATCTGAGGTAGAAGGTATACCCAATAGTTTCTTTAGGGTATCCTATGAAGACGCATTTTTCCGACTTGGGTTCGAGCTTTTCAGGTTGATGTTTCTTGACATAAGCATCGCATCCCCAAACTTTCAGAAACGATAGATTAGGTTTCTTCCCAAACCATAATTCATACGCTGTTGTCTCAACGGATTTCGACGGAGCCCTATTTAAAATGAATGCGGCAGTCTCTAAAGCATACCCCCAAAAAGATAATGGTAAATCGGCAAGAGACATCATAGATCGCACCATATCCAATAGAGTG
This sequence comes from Triticum aestivum, assembly GCF_018294505.1. NCBI lineage: Eukaryota > Viridiplantae > Streptophyta > Magnoliopsida > Poales > Poaceae > Triticum > Triticum aestivum. The sequence goes on from NC_057800.1 coordinate 453,352,829, forward strand.
TGATTACGACGTTCGGACACACCATTACGCTGAGGTGTTCCAGGTGGCGTGAGTTGTGAAACTATTCCACATTTTCTTAAGTGTGTGCCAAACTCGTGACTCAAGTATTCTCCTCCACGATCTGATCATAGGAACTTGATTTTCCTGTCATGTTGATTCTCAACCTGACTCTGAAATTCCTTGAACTTTTCAAAGGTCTCAGACTTGTGTTTCATTAAGTAGACATACCCATATCTACTCAAGTCATCAGTGAGGGTGAGAACATAATGATAGCCACCGCGAGCCTCAACGCTCATTGGACCGCACACATCAGTATGTATGATTTCCAATAAGTTGGTTGCTCGCTCCATTGTTCCTGAGAACGGAGTCTTGGTCATTTTACCCATGAGGCATGGTTCGCACATGTCAAATGATTCGTAATCAAGAGACTCTAAAAGTCCATCTGCATGGAGCTTCTTCATGCATTTGACACCTATGTGACCAAGGCGGCAGTGCCACAAGTATGTGGGACTATCATTATCAATCTTACATCTTTTGGTATTCACACTATGAATATGTGTAGCATTATGCTCGAGATTCATTAAGAATAAACCATTCACCATCGGAGCATGATCATAAAACATATCTCTCATATAAATAGAACAACCATTATTCTCGGATTTAAATGAGTAGCCATCTCGAATTAAACGAGATCCGGATACAATGTTCATGCTCAAAGCTGGCACTAAATAACAATTATTAAGGTTTAAAACTAATCCCGAAGGTAAATGTAGAGGTAGCGTGCCGACGGCGATCACATTGACCTTGGAACCATTTCTGACGCACATCGTCACCTCGTCCTTCGCCAGTCTCCGCTTATTCCGCAGCTCCTGTTTTGAGTTACAAATGTGAGCAACTGCACCGGTATCAAATACCCAGGAGCTACTACAAGTACTGGTAAGGTACACATCAATTACATGTATGTCACATATACCTTTTGTTTTGCCGGCCTTCTAGTCCGCTAAGTATTTGGGGCAGTTCCGCTTCCAGTGACCACTTTCCTTGCAATAAAAGCACTCAGTCTCGGGCTTGGGTCCATTCTTTGGCTTCTTCCCAGCAGCTTGCTTGCCGGGCGCGGCAACTCCCTTGCCGTCTTTCCTGAAGGTTTTCTTACCCTTGCCTTTCTTGAACTTAGTGGTTTTATTCACCATCAACACTTGATGTTCCTTTTTGACTTCTACCTCTGCTGATTTCAGCATTGCAAATACTTCAGGAATGGTCTTTTACATCCCTTGCATATTGAAGTTCATCACAAAGCTCTTGTAGCTCGGTGGAAGCGACTGAAGGATTCTGTCAATGACCGCGTCATCCGGGAGATTAACTCCTAGCTGAGTCAAGCGGTTATGCAACCCAGACATAGTGAGTATGTGCTCACTGACAGAACTGTTTTCCTCCATCTTACAGCTGAAGAACTTGTCGGAGACTTGATATCTCTCGACCCGGGCATGAGTTTGGAAAACCATTTTCAGCTCTTCGAACATCTCATATGCTCTGTGTCTCTCAAAACGCTTTTGGAGCCCCGGCTCTAAGCTGTAAAGCATGCCGCCCTGAACGAGGGAGTAGTCATTGGTACGTGTCTGCCAAGCATTCATAACGTCTTGTTCTGCAGGGAGCACAGGTGCGTCACCTAGCGGTGCTTGTAGGACATAATCTTTCTTGGCAGCTATGAGGATGATCCTCAGGTTCCGGACCCAGTCCGTGTAGTTGCTGCCATCGTCTTTCAGCTTGGTTTTCTCTAGGAACGCGTTGAAGTTGAGGACTACGTTGGCCATTTGATCTACAAGACATATTGTAAAATTTTAGACTAAGTTCATGATAATTAAGTTCATCTAATCAAATTATTCAATGAACTCCCACTTAGATAAACATCCCTCCTGTAATCTAAGTATAACATGATCCGAGTTAACTAGGCCGTGTCCGATCATCACGTGAGACGGACTAGTCAACATCGGTGAACATCTTCATGTTGATCGTATCTTCTATATGACTCATGCTCGACCTTTCGGTCTTCTGTGTTCCGAGGCCATGTCTGTACATGCTAGGCTCGTCAAGTCAACCTAAGTGTTTGCATGTGTAAATCTGTCTTACACCCGTTGTATGTGAACGTTAGAATCTATCACACCCGATCATCACGTGGTGCTTCGAAACAACAAACTGTCGCAACGGTGCACAGTTAGGGGGAACACTTTCTTGAAATTATTATGAGGGATCATCTTATTTACTACCGTCGTTCTAAGCAAACAAGATGCAAAAACATTATAAACATCACATGCAATCAAATAATAATAGTGACATGATATGGCCAATATCACATAGCTCCTTTGATCTCCATCTTGGGGCTTCATGATCATCTTGTCACCGGCATGACACCATGATCTCCATCATCATGATCTCCATCATTGTGTCTCCATGAAGTTGCTCGCCAACTATTACTTCTACTACTATGGCTAACGCGTTTAGCAATAAAGTAAAGTAATTTACATGGCGTTTCTCAATGACACGCAGGTCATACAAAAAATAAAGACAACTCCTATGGCTCCTGCCGGTTGTCATACTCATCGACATGCAAGTCGTGATTCCTATTACAATAGCATGAACATCTCATACATTACATATAGATCATTCATCATTCATCACAACTTTGGCCATATCATATCACAAAGCACTTGCTGCAAAAACAAGTTAGACGTCCTCTAATTGTTGTTGCATGTTTTACGTGGCTGAAGTAGGGTTCTAGCAAGAACGTTTTCTTACCTACGTGAAAGCCACAACGTGATTTGTCAACTTCTATTTACCCTTCATAAGGACCCTTTTCATCGAATTCGCTCCAACTAAAATGGGAGAGACAGACACCCGCCAGCCACCTTATGCAACTTGTGCATGTTAGTCGGTGGAACCGGTCTCGCGTAAGCGTACGTGTAAGGTTGGTCCGGGCCGCTTCATCCCACAATACCGTTGAAGCAAGATAAGACTAGTAGCGGCAAGAAAGTTGACAACATCAACACCCACAACAAATTGTGTTCTACTCGTGCAAGAGAATTACGCATAGACCTAGCTCTGATACCACTGTTGGGAATGTTGCAGAAAACAAAAATTTTCCTACGGTTTCACCAAGATCCATCTAGGAGTTCATCTAGCAACGAGTGATCGGATTGCATCTACATACCTTTGTAGATCACGCGCGGAAGCGTTCAAAGAACGGGGATGAGGAAGGCGTACTCGACATGATCCAAATCACCAGAGATCCTAGCGCCGAACGGACGGCACCTCTGCGTTCAACACACGTACGGTCAGCGTAACGTCTCCTTCTTCTTGATCCAGCAAGGGGGAAGGAGAGGTTGAGGAAGATGGCTCCAGCAGCAGCACGACAGCGTGGTGATGATGGAGCTGCAGTACTCCGGCAGGGCTTCGCCAAGCACTATGGAGGAGGAGGAGGTGTTGGAGAGGGAGAGGGAGGCACCAAAGGCAAAGGTGAGAGGTCCTCCCTTCCCCCCACTATATATAGGGGGCCTAGGGGGGCGCCGGCCCTAGGAGATGCAATCTCCTAGGGGGGCGCCGGCCCTAGGAGATGCAATCTCCTAGGGGGGCGGCGGCCAAGGGAGGAATCCCTCCTCCCCAAGGCACCTAGGAGGTGCCTTCCCCTCCTAGGACTCTTCCTTTAGGGTTTCCCCCACCCTAGGCGCATGGGCCCTAGGGGGAAGTGGCACCCCAGCCCACTTTGGGCTGGATCCCTTCCCACTTCAGCCCATGGGGCCCTCTGGGATAGGTGGCCCCACCCGGTGGACCCCCGGGACCCTTCCGGTGGTCCCGGTAAAATACCGGTGACCCCGAAACTTGTCCCGATGGTCGAAATAGCACTTCCTATATATAATTCTTTACCTCCGGACCATTCCGGAACTCCTCATGACGTCCGGGATCTCATCCGGGACTCCGAACAACATTCGGGTTACTGCATATATATATCCCTACAACCCTAGCGTCACCGAACCTTAAGTGTGTAGACCCTACGGGTATCGGGAGACATGTAGACATGACCGAGACGACTCTCCGGTCAATAACCAATAGCGGGATCTGGATACCCATGTTGGCTCCCACATGCTCCTCGATGATCTCATCGGATGAACTACGATGTCGAGGATTCAAGCAACTCCGTATACAATTCCCTTTGTCAATCGGTATGTTACTTGCCCGAGATCTGATCGTTGGTATCCTAATACCTCGTTCAATCTCATTACCAGCAAGTCACTTTACTCGTACCATAATGCATGATCCCGTGACCAGACACTTGGTCACTTTGAGCTCATTATGATGATGCATTACCGAGTGGGCCCAGTGATACCTCTCCGTCATACGGAGTGACAAATCCCAGTCTTGATCTGTGTCAACCCAACAGACACTTTTGGAGATACCCGTAGTATACCTTTATAGTCACCCAATTATGTTGTGATGTTTGGCACACCCAAAGCACTCCTACGGTATCCGGGAGTTACACGATCTCATGGTCTAAGGAAAAGATACTTGACATTGGAAAACTCTAGCAAACGAACTATACGATCTTGTGCTATGTTTAGGATTGGGTCTTGTCCATCACATCATTCTCCTAATGATGTGATCTCGTTATCAATGACATCCAATGTCCATAGTCAGGAAACCATGACTATCCGTTGATCAACGAGCTAGTCAACTAGAGGCTTACTAGGGACATGTTGGTGTCTATTATTCACACATGTATTACGATTTCCGGATAACACAATTATAGCATGAATAAAGACAATTATCATGAACAAGGAAATATAATAATAATGCTTTTATTATTGCCTCTAGGGCATATTTCCAATAGTCTCCCACTTGCACTAGAGTCAATAATCTAGTTACATTGTGATGAATCGAACACCCATGGAATTCTGGTGTTGATCATGTTTTGCTCTAGGGAGAGGTTTAGTCAACGGATCTGCTACATTCAGTCCGTGTATACTTTACAAATATCTATGTCTCCATCTTGAACATTTTCACGAATGGAGTTGAAGCGACGCTTGATGTGCCTTGTCTTCTTGTGAAACCTGGGCTCCTTGGCAAGAGCAATAGCTCCAGTGTTGTCACAGAAGAGCTTGATCGGCCCCGACGCATTGGGTATGACTCCTAGGTCGGTGATGAACTCCTTCACCCAAATTGCTTCATGTGCTGCCTCCGAGGCTGCCATGTACTCCGCTTCACATGTAGATCCCGCCACGATGCTCTGCTTGCAACTGCACCAGCTTACTGCCCCACCATTCAAAATATACACGTATCCGGTTTATGACTTTGAGTCATCCAGATCTGTGTCGAAGCTTACAAGTTGGATCACAAGATTAACACTTAATAACCCTTCACATTGTGATTGCTACATGGTGACGGTAGGGCAACTGGGCTACCGCTACAATCAACAGCGGTAGGCCATGGTTCATGCTCGGGCAGTTCCCGTTAACCGAACTAACATGGCCAAGCGGCCACTATTTTGATCATGGTCATAGCTTAGATACGTACCCTACCGCCACGACAGGCCACGGTAGCCCCCGGAAGAGCTAAGTGGTTGGAGGCATGGTCGAGTGGCCACCCTCCCACTCATTCAACCCCCATTCTTCTTCCTTCTCTCCCACCCGAGGTGGTGCCCTCTTTGGCTCTCTCCCTCATTCAAACTCCTCTCAAATCCACCTTAAATCGGTGACATTTGTTCGGTGAATTCCATCCCTTGAGGTAACCTCTCTCAACTTCCACAAATTTGATTTGTTGAATCTCCTTTTTGGTGGCACAACTAACTTTTGGGCAAACCGCAAACCAAGTTTGGGGGTTTGTCATAAATTCATTGTAAAAATGGTGGGATGTAGGTTTCTATGAGGTTTATGATGTGCTGTAAGCATTATACACTAGGATTAGGGTTATGGTATGTGTTTGTAAGCATTATATAATGCCATGGTCTATTTTATATAATGCCATGGTATTTTTTGGTATTTAAGTGTATATAAGCCCACTAGTGTAGCCCATGAGCTCGGTTGGGTGCCCCTATGTCTTGCTTAAAGCGAGACGTAGGGCAGCCTCGCCCAAAGCAAACGCCAGACTGGGCCGACCAAGCACGTGAGGCCAGAACCTCATTTTTCCTTTTTTACATCTTTTTTTGTCACTTCTAAATATTCTAAATTTATACTCCCTCTGTTTCTAAATATAAGCCATTTTAGAGATTTCAATACAAACTACATACGGATGTATATAGCATATTTTAGAGTGTAGATTCACTCATTTCGCCATGTATGTAGTCCATATTGTACTCTCTAAAAATACTTATATTTAGGAACGGAGGTAGTATTATATAAAAACTTTCCATAATACAATTGAAAAATGTTAATTAGGCATTTGAGAAATGTAAAATGTGTATAGAAAAAATCTTACTCATGTATATGAAAAATGTATACGAAAAATACAATGTGTATGAGAAAAGTTGATCTTTATTTTAAAAATGTTAATCAAGCATTAGAAAAAATGTTGAACTAGTATTTTGAAAAATGTTAATCAAGCATTTGTAAAATGTAAAATGTGTAAAAAAATCTCATGTATACAAAAAATATACAATGTGTATGAAAAAGTTGATCATGTATTTAAAAATGTTAATCAATCATTTGAAAACATGTTGATCGGGTATTTGAAAAATGTTAATCAGCCATTTGAAAAATGTAAAATGTGTCTAGAAAAATATTTTGCATGTATACAAAAAAGTATACAATGTGTATGAAAAAAATGTTTATCATGTATTTGGAAAATATTAGATGTGTATAAAATGTTCATGATGTATATGAAAAATGTATAAATGTTTATAGAAAAATTAGACATCAAAAACATATGTTTGAACAAATGGTAATCTTGTATATGCAATTTTAGAAAATGTTCAGCGTGTATTTGAAAAACTGTTGACCATGTATCCGAAAAAGTGTTCGTAACTTGTTTTTAAGAAAATGTACATCATGTATTTGAGAAATGTGCAACGTGTATAAAAAATCACGTGTACAATTGAGCACTGAAAAAAATATACATGTGCTGAAGAAATATGAAAACTGAGAAAGAAACATAAAGAAAATGAAGAAAACCAAGGAAAAACAAAAAAACAGAAGCATAACTAAAAAAAGGAAAACAAAACCTGGGAAAAAAAGAAAAGGAAACCAATGAAAAAACAAAAAAATAAAATAAAACAAGAAAACCTGAGAAGTGCAAAAAAGAAAAGAAAACGCAGAAAACAGGAAAAACCGGAGAAAACTGAGAAGAAACAAAAAACTGAAGAAAAAACCCCAGTAAAAACCTGGAATAAAACGAAGAAAAAAAGAGAAAAAATGAAGAAACGTGTGAAGAAACAAAAACAAAAACAGAGAAGTAAAGCGCTAGCAGCGAACGAGCGAGCGCCTCGATCGCTAGAACGGGCCGGCCAAATACTGTAGGCGGGACAGAAGGTACTCTCGCTATAGGCGAGATATGGCGGCAGAAGCGCTCGCCTCGCTCGATTCCAGTGATTCGCATCGGACGGATCGGGATACGTTGGTACCTCTTGCAATCTGGCAACTGTTCGCCATTTAATTTTTCCTCTCCCCATTTGCCCCCAAAAAATCTAAATATTTGTGCGTTAATTTTGCTAAAAAAAATCCTGTGCCATAATTGAAAATAAAAATCTGAAACTAGGGGAATTCACATTGCACGATGATCACATCCCCCATGGCCATCTTCCTAAGTAACTTCAGGCATGGAAAGCAAGCATGAAGTTCGCACCCCAATGTCAACACCTTACAACGCACTTCAACTCCACTCTCCCTCCTTCCACAACATCTCATAAACTGCTGTATTTCCCTTCTCCCTTGTTTCCATCTTCCTTTGTATGCAGCCTTCATGCATGCATGACTGACTGTCTAGCTAGCTCGAGCAGTAGAGCTAGTGCATGACGTGATGGCACCAACGTCCCTGCAGAGGCCGAGGAAGCCGAGGTGCCCCTCCCACCCCATGCTCTCTCTCTCCCCTGCCCTCCTCTCCCTCCTCCTCCTAGTCCCCTTCCTCTACCTCCTCATCCACCGTTCCGCGTGCTCCCCGCCCTTCAGCAGCCTCACGACCGCCAGGCGTTCATCCTCGAGCGTCAGCGGCTTCGCCGGAGACCTTCGCGACATCGAGTTCTCGTGGAACCACCTGCCGTTCATGTCGTCGAAGCCGCCCCTCGCCAAGCTCAAGATCGCCGTGTTCTCGCGGAAGTGGCCCGTGGCCACGGCCCCCGGCGGCATGGAGCGGCACGCGCACACGCTGCACACGGCGCTCGCCGCGCGGGGCCACCGCGTCCACGTGTTCACCTCGCCTCCACCGCATACCGAGGCCGCGCCCTCGCCCTCCGCCGATGGTCCTCAGCTGCATTTCCTTGACGGCACCCCCGGCCAGTGGCGGTGCGACGAGGCGTGGAAGCTGTACGAGGCTGAGGGCGACAACGATCCATTCGACGTCATCCACTCCGAGAGCGTGGCGGTGTTCCACCGGTACGCGCGCGGCGTGCCCAACCTGGTGGTGTCGTGGCACGGAATCTCCCTGGAGGCGCTGCACTCGGGCATCTACCAGGACCTCGCCCGCGGCGAGGACGAGCCCATGTCGCCGGCGTTCAACCAGAGCCTGTCGCAGTCGGTGCACCGGGTGCTGTCCGAGGTGCGCTTCTTCCGGAGCTACGCGCACCAGGTGGCCATCAGCGACTCCACCGGGGAGATGCTCCGCGACGTGTACCAGATCCCCGGCCGCCGCGTGCACGTAATCCTGAACGGTGTGGACGAGGCGCAGTTCACTCCGGACACGGAGCTCGGCCGCGCCTTCCGGGAAGAGATCGGGCTCCCCAAGAGCGCCGACCTCGTGCTCGGCGTCTCCGGGAGGCTCGTCAAGGACAAGGGCCACCCGCTGCTCTACGAGGCCTTCTCCAAGCTCGCCCTCCGCCACCCGAACGTGTACCTCCTCGTCGCCGGCAAGGGGCCGTGGGAGTCGAGGTACATGGACCTGGGACGCAACGCCAAGGTGCTTGGCGCGGTGCCGCCTGGGAAGCTCAGGGCGTTCTACAACGCGCTGGACGTGTTCGTGGACCCGACGCTGCGGCCGCAGGGCCTGGACCTGACGCTCATGGAGGCGATGCAATGCGGCAAGCCGGTGGTGGCCACGCGGTTCCCGAGCATCAAGGGAAGCATCGTGGTGGACGAGGAGTTCGGCCACATGTTCGCGCCCAACGTGGAGTCGCTGCTCGAGAGTCTGGAGGCGGTGGTGCAGGATGGCGCCCGGCGCGCCGCGGAGCGCGGCCGGGCGTGCAGGGAGTACGCCAGGTCCATGTTCGCGGCCACCAAGATGGCACTAGCGTACGAGAGGCTCTTCCTTTGTGTCAAGAACGAGACCTTCTGTGCGTACCCTTCTGAGTTTGATTAGTTTTCTCACCAGCATGTGCACTTGCTTAGTGATTTATGGCACACTAATAATCATAAATACAGTATGTTATTTAGTATTTTCTTTTTCTCTCTCCTGCTTCCCACATGAACTGCCAGCTATGATACTAAACGGGTCTAAATTGTTTTAGAGAATGAGCGACACCTTATTCATAGCATAACAACTTTATGCTGCTTGTAATGGTTGGTATTATAAGTATGGTACTAGTGTGTAATAATATATTCCTAATGCATAGTATTATATATCTCTACTTTTAATGGACGAGTTGGTGAATAGTCTCCGCGGTTTATTTTCGCTGGGTTTTTTCGTCTCTCCTCCCACCACCTCCCACCCTGGTCCATCGGTTTATTTTTCTCTCCACTCTTTATTACAACCAGAACTTTTCTAACGTATAACAAATCACGGATCTAACTTCCTTAAATTATGCAAATCAATCGATTTTTCTTATTGGTTCAATTTGTCTTAGGAAACAAATTTTAGATTTTCAGGAAACAAATAATACATTTTAATCTAACTTTCCTAACTTATCTAAATCAATCGATTTCTCTTATTAGTGAAATTTGTTTTAGGAAACAAATAACAGACACGTCACAAACGGGCATGTACTGATATCACATTACCAAACAATAAAACCCCATTTGCATAGAAATCAGTTCAAAAATCCTAACTTTCCTAAATTTTTACCTTTCCTTGATAACAACCAATATTTCCTATCTTTTCCACCTATTGAAGGAAATCACCCATCCATCAAAATTAGCATTTTTTTTTGGAATGAGATCTCCGGGTTATGAAATTTTTTTGTGACTCTTTCCAATTGTGACCTCTCCTTCCACTCCGGCTCCTTCTCGCATAAACACCTCCACTACAGCCAGGTGACACCACCCCAGACCTCCTACCTCTCCACACCTTCTCCGCCACCTCCTTCTCGTACTTCATTAGCAATCCCTCCGCCACATTTGTCCACGGCGGTGTCGAGGGCATGGCGCGGCAGCATACCATCGGTAGAGCAGCGCATAGCAGCAGGAAGCAGCATGCAGCAGGCGAGGCGAGCGGCCGACGATGGAAGGCAGAGATGCGGCCGGCGTGGCTGAGGGGGCGGCTGGCAGAAGATGGCCACGACTAGAGGCGACGCGAGGCAGGGGCGCGACAGCGGGGCGAGCGAAGGGATAGGCGGCAGCAGACGGGGCGAGCACAGCCAGCGGGAGTGTGGCGCGCGGCCAGGGTGTGTGTCGCGCGGGGCACAGTGGTGCGGTGGTTGCGGCGAGCGTGACGGCAGCGGCGGGCGCGACCGACGCGGTGTACCATGAGTGTGGGCATGGAGAGGGAGTGGCCCCGCGGGCGCGGAAGAGCGGCAGGCTCGGGCATGGGCATGCATAGGAGCGGGCATGTGCCACGGGGTCAATCCGAGGAGCTCGGTGGCTACCCCTTCAATGGCCATGGCGGACGGCGGTTCTTGGCCACGACGAAATACCTAACAAGAGCAAACGAGAGGGAAAATAGGGGAAAGGCAAGAGGAGATCATGGCGGTGTTAATGGCGTCCTAGGGGAAGACATGGGAGTTCGGGGCGGCGCGGATCGTACGGCAATGTCGCGGTGGCCCAAGGTTGAGGAAGACAGCAGCGACGTCGATGCGGGGGTGTTGGACTTGATCTCGTTGGCGTGGACGAAGTAGCGAAGGCGTTCGGAGCTCCTCGGCAAGCTCCTAGCCCGCAGGGAGGGCAGTGGCCGTGTGGACGGGGTCGGTCATGGTGGCCGTGGCGTCTGACTTCGTCCAGATCGACGGGATCGAGCGAGCGAGGAGGAGAAGTGGATTTGGGAGGGGGTGTCGAGGAGGAGTGAGGCCATGGGGCAGGGAAGGCAGGGCGTCACCCTTATCCATTCCCCTTCGATGCCAGCGAGGTAGTTGGGCGGGAGCCCGGCTCTGTAGCGACGCGGCTCGGGGAACAGGAGAAGACGACCGCGCGGGGACTGGACCGCTGAGCTGGCTCGGTGGCAAGGCCCGGGGGGGCAGGGCGAATCCCCTTGTACATCGTCCTTTTGGTTTTTCAATGTATTCTAACATGTTTCTCCTTTTTAACACCATTTTCTATTTATTCTTATCAACTAAATGATCTCTACTCCTAGTGTCTCAGTTGGTAGTCTCCATTTTGGGTTTATTTTCGTCCCACCTTCCCTGGGTTTTTTTGTCCTCCCTCCCACCTCCCAATTTCTTGTAGGTGCTTCTCAAACTGGAGGACAACATATTAGTCGAGACATTAGGGATCCTCATTGATGTTTTATCTCTTGTCTGCATTTATTTTGTTTGCTCCAATTCTATATATTCTCACGAGTAGATGAGGTGTAAGCATGTGCAATGTAGTTCCTTTTTCTGCATATGGTGATTGATTTCTTCTTTGGTAACCCAACTAACGGATGGTAATCAATCTTCAAATACCAAAACCAAACGTACAAGGCAACAATCAATTCACGTATCACAATCCGATTCTTCTTTACTACCCAGCTTAACTCACGGATGGTAATCAATCTCCAAAGAAAGGAAACAATCACCGTCGTTTACCTCTCGCCAATGTTACATAAAAATAACGCTGAGAATTTAGATGTATTATTTGTCATGGAGCTGTGGCTTGCCGATTACATGAAATTAATTCCCTCAGTTGTGGTGGCAAATATAATACACATAATTTATATTGTTATGCAGCGCGTGTGCGTGTGAAATAGATGGATTATGGTCCCATACCCAATAAGATGGATATGTGTGTGTGTGTTAGAGAGAGAGAGGGAGAGAGAGGGAGAGAGAGTGAGGAAGAGGGAGGGAGACGGTGTGTGTGTGAGAATTTGATGGTAAAAAAGGTCGTCAATGTCATTTAATATGTATGAGAATATTAAATATAATATTAACATAATTGATATTGAACTTTTAAAGTTAATGTGGCCCCGTTGCAACACACGGGCATTCTTCTAGTTAGTATAATAGATGACTTTAATTATTGTCATGCATGACACATAGTAGTATAATATTTATTATGATATGGTATCAATGAGATGATACTTTCATTACGACCAGGCTTATACAGAGTTCCAACTAAAAAAATTATATAAAGTTTTCCGAATACATTCTCGAGGTACATCATAAAAGCTTAAAGAGTTCAAAAAATCACACATCCTAGCATTTGGAGGTCTAGAAAGATGCAAATTTGTGACCCTCAAGGTACCCTCAGACCCATCTTAGTTCAACCAAATGAACTGAATTTTCTGAAGTTACGTGGCTTCTGAAATTTTAGTTCACTTTTTTTCTTGAAGGGAAAGCCTCATTGCACTTTTATTTAAACTTTGGCAGAGTTACATTTAAGGGTATATGTGCTAGTAAAAACCTGTGAGCATCATCTACCCAATCATATCTAGATTTACAATCATAATAAAACCTCGCTAAATAATGTGTCGATCTATTTGCTTCCCTTGGACAATGCTTGAAAAAAAAAACATCAGTAGCTAAATGGAAACAATCTGCAAGTATTGCTGCATCAGGGCTCCAAATGTCGGTCCTCCCATTGCACGCTTCAACCAGCTCGATAGTCGGACAACAAGAACCTTAGTGCAGCTGACTTCAGTAATTAGCTTCAGATCCTATAGCAACTTCGGCGTCCCAGCAACAGCTTCACCCCAAGAATTCGAAAGAACTGCGGCTACAGCACCAGTGACATTTACAAAACAAAAAACATCTGCATCTACTAAAACTCTAAGCTTCCTGGGAAAGAAGCCATGTGGTTGGTCGAGGTTGTGATGGGCCATGAGGCCACCCTGTCAGACAGTGTATATATGTTGTTTGATAGTTGGTTTGGGCTGCTTCCCTTACCACTTTAGCAAACTAGCCACGGTAAAAAGAAAGTCCTCTAGGAAAAAGCCACTGCACAAAGTCTCCCCCAGCCTCAGTTCCTAAGATTTTTCCTTCCTAATATGTGGATCATGGAAATATGTTTAAACCTAATTGATGGAAATATGCTTCCTGATGATGCATGGAGATATGCTTTCCATTTTTTTCCTTCTTTGTGCGTGTGCTTGTGGTTGCAATGCCCTAAGTTTAATCGTAGACTTCTCTTAAACCGAAGTGAAGCAGTACAACTGCAAACATGTATGCTGAAGCGTGAGTAGCACGGAAAGTGGCATAGCTTTTTCGGGTTGACGAATGTGTTTAAGCAAGCAGAAGAAGTCTCGGGATTGACGACAACTATATCGTTCGTCCTACGCTATCCGCTTCAGACACACTAGCTATTTGAGACGACTTTGACTGAGCTGCAGGCACGTCCAATTCTGGGCAAACAAGTATGTGGCTCGTTGCTATATTTTCCTGAAAACATATCCGACAATAGTTAAGAGATTGATATGTTACTTCACCTGGCGGCATTCTTCCCATGAATCACATAACATCCTTTGTCTGCATATAACTTCAGACACACATATCAATGCATGATTCACATGCATAAGGCACAGACTAAATGGTAAAAAAACGCAAAACAACACAAAAAAATTATGCAGAAAGTAAAAAAGAAATGGAGCTAGGACTATATACAAACTGGTCACACGACAAGAACTCCGAGGCACATCAACATGCAGCATTGGCATCCAAACATGATTAACTCATCTTACAAAACTTCAATTGCCTCATCTCGACAAATCACAAACAACATGATATGACAAATCACAAAAGGCTTGGGCTACGGCTCCAGTCGCGGTATAGTTCTCTTCCTGACGAGAACAGCAGATGTACATGGCTACTCATATACTGCTCGTCGTCTTTTGAGCACTACATATAACAAATATCTATACCAATGGAAAAAATTACAGTGGGACAAAGGAATCAACACACATAAAAAAAATGTCACACTGCTATGAGAACTGAATCAGAAAGATTTTTATACAGCAGAAATACTGGGTGGAGGTGATGGCGACGCCTCTGTTGAAGGTGGTTTATCCTGTGTCTCTGGTTCCTTGGTAGAAGGTGCATCATTTGTAGAATCACTGGGAGTAACAGCAAGTGCATCAGTGCCACTGGAATCAGCTGCTGGAGCAGGAGCAGCAGCAGCGTCAGGACTGCTGCTTGTTGGGTCTGGAACCGGAGCTTCTGTAGCTTCCGCAGTACCAGGGGCTGCAGTAGCTTCGGCATTGCTAGTAGCTGCTGTAGCCTCCACATTGTCAGGAGCTGTTGTAGCCTCCAATGGCTTTACCTCATCGGTGCTTTGTGCCAGAGCAGGAGGGGCTTGAGCCATGGGGGCACCTTGAGCCACAGGAGTACCTTGGGCCATTGGGGTGCTTTGATTCATGGGAGTACCTTGAGCCATTGGGGTGCCTTGATTCATGGGAGCACCTGGGGTCTGTGCGGCATTAGGAAGCCCAGGTTTTGCAGCAGCCTTTTTAATAATAATGGGAGGTGCAGATAGAGGCGGCATTCCAGGAGGAAGTATTTCAATTGGTGGCTTTTTCTCAGTTTCTCCCAAACTAGTGAGCTTCGGGTCCTCAAGAGAAGCCAAGAATGCTGCTGCAGCATCGGTTTTTACGGTTGGCATGTGATCCAGCTCCTTTTGCAGCATCTTGTTCCATGTTATGACTGAGCTCCTTAACGATGGACGACCATGGGCCTAGAGAGAGGAAGATCCTTGTAAGAACTTGAAAATCATACTCATTGTAGATCACTCGGCAAAGTGAAAAAGGCGACGTCATCTTTAGGGAAACCAGCAGCAGCACAATGCATTGAACTCATTTATTATAGACAACCGTAATGCTTAGCTATCTCACGAGCAATGACGTCACTAGCAATCATACAAGTTCTTTGCAATGTATTTGCACGAATTATATAAACCAAACCTCCGGCCACAATGTTCTGTAATATTATAATTTTTTGGAGGACGAACCAGTGCTTCATAATAGATGGACTGATCTCATGCTAGGTGAAACTTGAAACTGCAAGGAAGTGCATCAACTCCATTCTTTTTAATCATTTACTCATGCATTCTGAATATACAGAAATCAATTGAGGAGAATAGGGTATCAAGGGAAGGAGAGGAAGAACAAGTCATATAGGCAGAGCAGAAAACACATGCATCTAGGCAGGGTGTTAGTGGTGCTTTTAAGTCTTATAGGGACTATTGGTAGGAGCATGTTCTGATATTTGAAGCAATTAATCGAGGAGTAGCAGATAATAAGGGCATTTTCGGTACGGCTCCCAAACTGAGATTCTGGATGGTAGCCGAACGGGCCGAGCCAAACACATCTGGCTCCTCAAAAGGAGATCCATGGAGCAGGCAAGAGCTGGGGCAGAAAAACAACTAGAACGGAGGGGCAGCCTCTCCGTAAATCCTCACGGGGCAAAACAAATCTGTCCAGAGGAGATGGGTCAACTTACTTGCAGATGCCATGAGCCATCTCTGACCCCGTACCGGTTTATTTGATATATCATTTCTAACCTTTTCTAGCCCCCTACATTGAACTTAGAGGCGACGGTGAGCACAAGAGCTGCCTATTCCTACCGGCACGAGCTCATGCGACGACGACCAGTACCAGTAACTATCGGCGACAGCCTTCTGCACCGTGTATACCCTACTCATATGACGCCCCCAAAAAACTGATCCTTGTTGCTGCGCTGCTCTTCTAATGTCTTCCCTTTGCAAGATCCATCGAGATGAACTGAATGTGTGCCCAGATCCAAATTTGTGTCGCATCATGTGCCAGGATGCACTACATTGCGTGTGTGTGATTCCTTGTGTATTGAACGAATGTAATTGATGCAATTTTGATCTCTGTTGTGGACTGTAAGCAATCACTTGATGTTAAACTGAAGCAAATCAGGCTTGATCATTGAAAATTGTTGGCTCTTCTGTACGTGTATGCCTAGACGAATTACTAACAGCGTGTCTGGCATAATTGGGAAGATGAATGGGAGTTTAGAAGGAATCGTATTGAGATTAGACATGGTGTGTCAGGGTTTTTTTCCAAACCATTGTTTGGTATCTAACAGAAATTACGTGTGGGAGGGAGAACTTCATCCCCTTTTTGGGTTACTGGGAATTGATGAGGATTAGGTAAGGGATGATAACATAAGTTGTGATGAAGGGCCAAGATGAATCACTAAAACAATTTCCAACCCCTCCCCTGTTGTTTAAACTGTGGGAGTTGCATTCTCAACTCCAATACCTAATCCCTCCTCAATTACCATTCCCTCTAACCATACATAGATTTAAAGCCTGTACCCTTCAATTTCCATCCCTAACTCTAACTACCCCCAACCAAACATGTTGTAACAGTATATGGACTAGATATTGTTGCACATTCCAACCAGGCATACCTGAAAGCTTGTTGACAGTAAAAAGTGTGTATGTATACACAAGCATTATGTAGTGCAATCACAGTGCAAAGTATACCATGTTCACTGAGGTATGAGGGACGCTATATTTTGTCCATTAAAATGCATAAGGAATCATACGACTTAATAAGAAAATTAAAAAGATAGCCAGCAATTGCGTGTCCTTTTAGTCCCAGGTGTTGGAACCAAGGGTATTATGGTCTATTTATTCCAAAACCACCATTTCAATGTTTTTGGAGCCAACCAGTAGCTGAATGCTTTTACCAGCTAGATTCAGATCCTCGGTGGATCAAGAGCAGAGAGCTGCAAAAACAATGATCTGGATACCTACCAAATAGGCCATACGCATGACCAACTTATTTTCTTAGCCATTGGATCTAACGATTATGGATGGCTAAGATGATTGGTTGACACCAGTGCTCTTCGAATGGAATTCAATATAAAACTTACTTGAGCATGTAAAACGGCCTCAGCCAGCATTCCTGTGTCTTGCCATGCTTTCTCCATGAGGGCATTATCACCCAGAACTGCAGCTGCAAATGCTGCTTCACATCCATGGCCAGCTGTGATCAAATTGGCCACTAAACCCTGAAAAAGTGCAACATGTGCAAATCATCATAAACGAAACATAATACGTCAACAGACAAGAGGTTTTAGCATGCATGCATGAACAAGGTGTCTTGCCATATTCCAGAAATAATTGCCAATAGTAGGCATGTGGTCTAGGTGTACTCCATAATCATGACATTTCATAACTGTCATTATGGATGGCAATCATCATTATAGCCGAGAACCGAGTTCTGTCAGTAAAATATTATTAGGTCAAAGTACCATACCGATAGTCTAGTAAGTTCCCCATGGTTTGCAAGACGTAGTGCCAGGCCTCGTAAGGTTTGCCCATGCAGAGCTCCCTTTACAGAAGCTGCCGCAGCTAATCTCTTCAGAACTTCACGAGCAATTTCAGCCTGGCCGGTGGCATCTGCGGCATCAATAAGGTCAAAAAACTCCTTGACAAATTTCACTATTCCCTGCACGGCATCTGCAAGACTTTCTTGCTTAGCCTGCTTAGCTACTGCTAAATTGAGAATCTGCGTAACATCAGTAGCAGTAGTTTCTTGTCCCACGTCTCGGCTATTGCTCATTGTCAGCAGACATGCAAGTGCTCTTTTCAAGTCCTTGCTTTGCATTGCAAGATCGAATTCTAACCTGAGAAATATCAGCACAAATTTAAACTCATGAAAATAGTGAGGATTTATCTATCAATATCAACAGATATCCTTGACTCAAAACATGATAATACAGTTAAATAAAGAGAAACACATGAATATGATGCGATGCTATAATGATATCTGACGACAGAACAATCAAAGCGGCAAGAATTCTCGCCTCTTGGATATTCCAGGTAAATGAAGTGCTTCAGTAGCATAGCCCATTCCAAGCATAAATTGAGCAAGGTCATCATGGTGCTCTCGGCCAAGTCTAGTAGCCCTGCATGATTGGTTTTAAGTTGTCATTCCTACCGCTTGCGTAAGTAGACAAAATGCAACGCTCTAAAGCATAAACACATACCATTTGACAGCACTAACTGGATCTCCATATGCTGCAAGGCACCGACATCTAATACCGGGATGGCTGAGAGACAAGGCATGTGCACACATATACCTTATAGGAATATTGTAAGTGTCAGAATTGCATCAAAATCGGCATCTCAGATATCACCAGAACAAATAAAAATTAAGAACTTAGGCTTATTTGAGTGAATTTTATTTCCATTTCCACCAGCACTCTCTTGTGCATAAAGGATCAAGGAACTGCTCTTGATGTCCTTACAATATGTATTACCTGTCAACGAGCCACAGAACTCCATCTCTGACACCAACCAGGACAAGTGGCCCAATAGGTCTTTTCTGCTCAGGAGGAAAGCGAGTTACTGCAACCGATACCCCTCCTCCAGCAACAGCCACTTCAGAATATCTTCTATCATCCAATTCTTTCAGAAATACTGAATCATCCCCATTTAATTTGGATTGCTTCGGCACTATAAATGGTGGTATCGATGGAGCATGCTGAAAGGAGGCTAAACGAACAACCTGGAAAATTAGAGTACAGGCTGTAATCAACAATAGCACATAATACTAGCTACTACATGTAAAAAGGAGCATGGAGACGAAAGCTGTACAGGTAAAGAGAAATCGTGCATAACACAGTGAAGAACATCAAAATGACATAGATTACAAAACTGGCTACTATTAACCCTGGCTTCTAATAACATTTAGGGTGTGTTTGGGAGGCCGAATGGTCTCAGATATTCCCTACCCGGCCCACTGTTTGCTGTTTGGTAGGGTGTATGGGCTCTCCTCAGCCATGCCCATCTCATGCAAAAGAGGGCCTCGGCCATGCTCGCTTGCAAACAGGTGGTGGGAGGGTTCACTCCATTGAACCCCCAGAAAAATCTCCCCGCAACCCACCAATGCCCTCCCCAACCCATCACGCACGACGACGAGGGCTACCCACCCGAAATGAACCCCCCTTAACCTAGCCGCCACTCTCTCAACCCTTCGAGACGAAGGAAACCACAGCCGCCGGAGCCCCTTCACTGCCTCGCATCACTTCCTAGATCCCAGCGTCGCCGCCGCCGCCACGCCCATCCCCACCACCGCCCTGTTCGCCGGAGTTCCTCACCTCCCCGCGCAGTCTCCTCCGCTTTGAGCTCTTGCCTACTCCGGCGACTAACCACCACGCCGTGCGCCTCCTCCTCCTCATCTTCTCCGCCGCAACAGAGCACTGTGGGCCGCCGTCCAAATTGAACCGCCGCCGTCCAAGTCAAGCCACCCCCTGTTCTTCGCCAGCGCCGCAGTCCTCCACCCTCCGCCACCCGCAGGTGTGGCGAGGGCGCGACCCAGCTGGTATTGTCGGTGTCGGGAGGCCCTTGGAGCAAGTAGAAGCGTGGCTCACGAGCATACTGCTACAGCCGGCAGCCAAGAACTGAATAACTAACATGTCAAACTACTTCAGGCAATAGTAACTCCTGGTTGGTTAGCAGGCTTTCTATTCCCAATTTGTGATTATAGAAATTGATAATCAAGAATATGAATATTTATACTTTTAGAATCTGAATGTGCATATTTTGATATATATCAGGGATTTTTGAAACCTTCGTACAAAGAGCACTGTGATACAAGTTGCTGGTTACTGTTCTGTACATATGGTTCCTGTACACCGTGCATCTAGTTTGTTTCAAGAGAATGCAAATGTTTTTGTGATGACCCACGTATGAAACACTCCTTTGAATATGCAGTTTTTGTTACTAATTAGTTTTTCTAGAGAAAGCATGTGCTCTTGTTACCATTTAACCATTGATAAAACAGTAGGGGAACACACTACCAGGTAAAGAAGAAATCTTCATTCAATTGTGCACGCAAATTTTACTTCATTGTGTTTCCTAACTATTGTGGTATCCTCACCACCTTAAGGAGGAGGTAACCACATCTACCTCAGATAAAGGCTACCAAACAAAGTCTCAGCACATTATGTCTTAACTCTCAAGAGAAACAGGCTACCAAACGAAGTCTCAGCACATACAGGCAACCATCAGTTGTATGTACTATGCATGTCTCAGGCGGGGTGGGGGTGGGGGGGTAGCATGCTAGAGTCATGCAGGGTATCAAACACACCCTTAGTGAACAAGGAAGAAAACAAGCTAATAGAGTAAAAAAGGATTACTAGCAGCATTCAACATACACAAATACGCACCTGCAACATAGGAGGTCTTAATGATATTTTTTCACTTGCAGTGACCTGGGGACCTTCGACTGTGATAAGAGCCAAATCTCCATGGTCTGCAACTGCTCGACCCTGAGCTTCTCTTGCTTTCATTTCTTCTTTCCTCTTTTTTGTCTCAATATCAATGGCAGCAACTCCAGCATCAACAAAGACGCACCTGCAAAATATTGTTCAAAAGTTCAAGAGATAGAAAGAAGTCCCATGTGCTACCAAAGCTTTTTTTCCGAGAGCCAGGAGTGCTGTCAAAGCATGAAAACACCATTTGCTGGCAAAAATCTACCTAGACCACAACTCCATTTTACCCACAACAAATATTCAAAATAATAGCACTTTAAAATTAAAAATTAAACAGAACTACTTCCTCTGTCCCAATATACTTGTCCTGGTTTTAGTTCAATTGAACTAAAACCATGACAAGTATTTTGGGATGGAGGGAGTAATATATAAGTAGCTGCCTTCTCAATATCCTAGCACTGCCACTTTCTAAGCCATTGGATGTAAATTATATTACAATACAACTTCATGACTGTAAAATGGTCTTCAAAATTTATTGGGCAACATGACGTGAATCACGCAAAGAGTCATAAGCTTCCTACAGCACTTTTTCTATTTACCATATTGCATCGCACACCAAGTGTAGCATTATTAGAAGACAATCAAGAGTTTCAAACAGACTCAGCAGCATAAATTGGGCACACATGATAACGAAAATATTGGGGGCACTAAATGAATTATTCGGACTATACACAAAAGGGTTAACTTACTCAATGGTTGTTGGTGTAGCCACAAACAACTGTCTACGATGCCAAACAGCACCAGTAGCAGAAGGAATTGAAACATCCCCAAGATACCTAAACTGAGGTCGCAGGGAAGAAATTACAATGTACTGCTGATAAGCAAATGCACAATATTCAACAGTTTGGTCCCACACAGTCCATTCAGGTTGTGCAAGTAAGCCGCTTACGGGCTGATAGGTCTCCCAGCTGCACCAACCAAATGTACTAATGTAGTTAAGTAGGCAGTTTCAGGATAACACAAACATTAGCTGCAAATATCATGGGTATAGGAAAGAAAAAAGTTAGCTAAGTTAATACAAGTAATAATACATAGCATAGGATCATTCCGCATTTGCCAATAAATAAACTTTCTAGATATGCAGAAAGCATGAAATACCTAGGTGCATACATACCTGTATAACTGGAAATTTTGGGGCGGCCCTTCTCTGGAGGAAAATGGGTCATCCGAAGCAAAAGATGATCCACTTCCTCCGAAGCCTGATAGGGGCATTGATTGAACAGTTGATATAGCAGTGGCCGTCAAAGGACTGATTCTACGAGATGTTCGGTATGTAACACCAAGAAGAGCACCACCATGCAAGCCAACGACCTGCAAGAACAGAACCATAAATCTCTTGAAACAATATAACACTAAGAGTAACACAGTAAACTAAACCTCTTTGGAATGCAGGATTCAAAATTTCTAAGAAACAGGGATAAGAATTGATATGCCATGACTTGATGAATCCTACAGGAAACGAAAACTGCAAACACGGCCCTCTCGATGCTCAACAGGATTTTTGCAGGAATTCCAAGAGAGAGAAGGTGCATCCAGGAATGAAGGGAAAATTCAATTAGGTCAAACCTCTCGCTAGGAATCTATAGAACTGGGGCGCAGGAAAGCAATCCATAGGAGTTTGTCAGTCTTATGATCTAAATCGCCTCTAATGGAAAAATTCCTATAGATTGAAATCCCACAAAAGTGCTATAAAAATTTCTCTCACAAGGAGCCCAAAAGAACCATCAGAAAGTTAAGATTCTTTTAACTGGTCAACCAAGGATATGAGGTGGAAGCAAGAACACGCTGTTGCGACGAACCCTCCGGCGACACACGCCGAACCAGCCCTCCGGCGACACGAACACCAAACGGAAGAGACGAACTCAAGCACACGACTATTTGCGGCGACATATGCCTCGGCGACGAACGGCTTCTCTTTACTCAAACTGGGGACATACCACACACCATACATGGGAGACTACACACGCCTGGAGACTAACTCCAGCTACTACTACTCACGGTGAGCGCACACACGCACCTCTGGCTACACCTTAAATAGGAGACACATACACATGCCACTAACCTGTGCACGCACAACCCGGCCTCTCAACCAGCCACTATCCTCATGGATGCATGTAAACAAACTACCTATATCCACGTCCAAAGCCACGCAACGCCTGCTGGAATCTCTCCATTATCCACTTGACTAGGACTCCTAGCAACCTAATTGATTACGCCAAACTACATGCACGGCTAACAGACTTGCACATCCAGCTTGCTCCTGCCGCGCGCACTAATACAACTGACTTTGAACGAATCAAGTCACGATTATCCTAACACACGCAACCATGCGAACATCTAAATTAGCATTGCATACCACGTTATGTTTCAGCAATGATGTATGCAAGACAGCTACAACACGGTATTAAAGCACAGGCATTTCCTGAACAACGGCAACGCCGACAGATTTTTAAAATAAGTAATCAGTACAATTAACCAAGCACAATATAATCAGAAATAAATTTCATATTGTAATTTGTATGGTAAAGAGTAACATTAAATGAACTAAAAACATTTCAGCCCAGAAAAGAGAAAATGAACCTTTTCATATCAAATAATTACAAAATTATAGCTCTATTACGCCCAAAAAAAACATTACTGCATCATGTCAAAATGTGGCCAAATATTTGTTTCGACAATGTTTGAATGTAACTAAGCTACTTAGGATGGAAATTTTCCAGCATGTATCAGGCATTTTACGATGGTTTTCTATAAGTGACGCCGATGATCTTTGCATTTCCATCAAGAAACAACCACAAAAGTAAACAGATATAATCACTGTCTTTCCATCAAACTGGTGTATTGAAAGGAGAAGAAAGATTCTCCATGGTTCATAAAGAATATATCATAAACGACAATTACCTACCGGTTCACTACGGCCATCAATGGATCTCTGCAGAACATGAGCTGTTCCGTCATCTAACAAAATGCGAACTTGTACTGTGGCTGAAGAAGCAGCACTAGCAGCTGCAGCTGCTGCTTGAGCTGCTGCTGCAGCTGCTTCTTTTGCCTTTTTAGAGGAACCACCTTTCACAATAAGTGGCATCCTTGGAGCCAATGCACTCTCGACCAAAGCATATCTGTCACGACAGCTGTCCCATGCAAAAAGTTTTCCCGTGCCTGAATCAACAACTGACCAATCACTAGCTTTGTACACAACGAATGAAGGAATGTCTGGCCATACAACTGCAACATACCTGCATATAAGTAAATACTTTGTTTTAGAAATTTATTTGAAATCACAAGATATATCCACAGAGCAACTAACTATAGCTTACACAAGCACCGCAAAACATTAGGACATGGCAAAACAGAATAGATATTGCAAACATTGACTTCTAAATTTTCATAGATTGCAACAAATAACTCACAGCACATAACGGGCGAAATAACTACCATCTAACACTAAAGCTCTCGCACAGTGTATAATGCAACAGTATCCAGAATAAAGACTAGAAAGTATTCAGCTAGGGGGCATGTGTACTGCAGCCAACAAGAGATTCATGAAATAGAAAAACCGAGTGTGTAATTGTCTCTATCTTTTGTAGTAGTCAAGTGCTAGGTGATAAGATGGCAGAAATACTTACTTTCCAGAACTGCTAGCTGAAAGAATTGAATACGAATCATGAGGAGCGGGTGTGCTGATATGCTTCTTGCTTTGCTTAACTATCAGCTGATCTATAGATTCACTCCTTGATCTTCCTGCTTCAGATGCACTTCCAAGGGACGGGTTTGCTGTGTTTGACAATTGGAAATTCAGCAACTTAAGTTCTCTTTCAACAATGTAAACAGCAGAGTGTTCCTTGCTTTCTGTCAGTGCTGGTAGAGGAGCAACAGCCGGTAGTGCTCTTGGATCGAACTCACTTAAAATAATACCGATGTTTGTTCCAGTAGCAACAAGATGTGGTTGCAAGGGATGTGCCACCATGCAGTAAACCTAGAGTAGTCACAAATTTCAGACTATGTTAGCATGTTTGACAAAATGTACCATGGTGGCCTTATCTTTAAATGGAAACCAGCATTCCCTCAGCGACATGGAGTACCGTAAACCAGATTTTTTTTTGGCATTATGTAGATTCAAGTTATCTTTCGCTGATGCATCATAATTCTCTTTCCATTTTTAAGTCCAGAACGATGTGGAATACGGCCTTTGCAAACTGCATCATCCACAGGTCACTCGGAGCATACATTTAACACTTAAACATAATTAATGGATAAAGAACGCTAACAACATGAGTACATGACAGGTGATTGTTGTGAGCTTTACGCTCTGGCTGTGTGTCACATTTTTAGTTACAACGCACATGCCTAGCTCTGTAGCACTACAGTAACCAAAGCAGGGAGAACATGAAAAAGAAACAAATATTTACACAATATTGTACTGTCATCAGATAAAGGTCAGAAAAGACAATAGCTTGACCTGAAATGACAAAATAACATTTTTTGTTAAAGGAATCAGTCCAGAAGCATACCCTCAGTTTCTTATGCTGTGCAAGGGCTTGTGGAGGAACAAGCGAGGACAATTCGCAGAGTGGTCTTGTTAAAGCAGAATAAGTCGGATGTTCTATGGCCCTGTAGCAATACAGAATGCAAAATTATGCATGTGTTTTTTTTCTTTTGTCATCAATACAGAATATCTACAATCTGATTTTCATTCCAAACAGATAAAGAAAATACCAAATATGGGAGTCCTTGACACAAGTCAGAATATCAAGGTTTGGTACACGAGGGTGGCACCAAGATGCAACACTATGGCAGGCAAGTTTAGGTACTGGTTTAATGCGCCTTATTTCCTGCACAACAAATATGCTAGTCTATAATATATCTTTATAGAATACTAACAAAACATACAGTTACATGGAAATATTGAATGTGCATACCTTGAATGTAACGGTATCCCATATGGCTAAAGTTTTATCAGCCCCTATTGTAATGAGCTGTGGCGCACTTCCCATTACCCTTGAAAGTTCAACCGCAACCACCCCTCCATCGTGAGCCTTCAAAAAGATACCCATAAAAAAGAAGCCAGTATTAAACAACCCAGATGCTAAACTTCTTACTAATGTTATTTATTTACTGTTAAGAGTTAATCTTGTCATATACCAAACAGATGCATGGAAGAACAAGAAGACAATTTGAGTTTGGCAAAATGTATTAGGATAATCCTTGTGTCCTGTAGTAGCAGACTAGCAGCCCTTTTAGGATATTTTGGTCTTGGGTGACTTAGTAGTTAAGGAAGATGAGAGTGAGCTGTAATAGCTAGCTGTAGTTTCCAGGGTACACAGCTAGGCTGTGAATTGTGTAGGTTGGCTACTGTAGCACCTCCCCTAAAGCCTATATAAGAAGCAGGCACCCGATATGTAAAATGTAAGCTTGTGGCAGTTGAGATATCTAATAAAGCTTCCCACTAGTAGTAGCTCTTTGTGTGTGTGAAGCACATCTCTTTAGAGAGAGTCCTGGGTGAGAGCTAGAGAAGCTGGCGATTCTACCATTTACATGATTTACATAAATATTCTGCATTTTGGGAAAACAGAAATAAATAAATGTTTAAAAATGATACCTTCAAACTAATCTTAGGTACAAGTTCCCGAGAGTCATGGATATGATCAGCGCTCCATAATACCAGCAGGCCATCACTACCACCAGAAACTAAATGTACCTGTAGCCACACATTGTTATTGATTAGTAAATATACAATAGTACCTTACTGGTCAACAGTACCATGCGAAAAATGAAAATGCTGCAGAAACTAACAACAATGAAATAGAGATAAGTACAACAAACGACACATGGCATGTGAACATAATAGTCAACAGGGGTAAATCACAGTTTGATGACCAAACAGATGAGACCAAAGCCTAAAACAAAACAGACTATGTGAAAATTTACCTCGCCGGCTGCAGACATGAATGTCATTAAGCAAGATATTGCTCCTTTATGTCCACCAGTATACCTTCTCACAAGCTGCAAGGACCAAACTGCTAGGTTTAAAATGCAGTTACGGAGAAACAGAGGGGGCAGGTATAAGATGTGTAACCTTCCATGTCATCATTGAGAGAACTCTAATCACACCATCGGACGCCCCGAATGCAACAAGAGGGGCATCACTAGAAGATGACCTGGAGAGGAACTCCATACTGCAAAAGCACAAACATGCTCTTAGTCAACATCTAGCACTAGTCTAAAGTTTGAAAGTACTTGCTGTTCAGGAGATGTATGTTGAATTGGGTTTTCAAGATGGGTAGATAACATAAGCCAAGCTGTTTGTAGTTCTTAATCCTGTACGGAACTTGGCAGTGATCGATTCATTTTCTTATGTATATGATCTGAATAAGTAAATATACCATGAAATGCAGCAGCACCAATAGAAAAACATAAGGTTGATGAATGATGAATGTAGCATTTCAGCTCGGTTCAAGTCCAGGTTCCAGTTACAGAATAATGCTAAAATGTTGGAACCCATACCAAATGGAAATGTATTTGTTAATATCAACAAAACACATGTAATTAGGATTTAAGAACAAATATGCTGTTGTGAAAACTAAGAATACAATGCCTGCCTATAATGATAAATTATTATTACTTTCAGTAAACATTGAAGACCCAGGGATACTCAGCTGCCAGAAATGGATCCAACCAGTATAGCCTGTAAACTTTGATGCAGGACAAGTGTCGCACATCTAAAATAAGGTTTTCCTATTTTATGCCTTACATTACCAACCCAAAATATTATTAAAGAAAACTTAAACCTGGCAATCACATCTGATTTAGGTGCATGTAAACACCATGAATAAATGAAAAGAACTACATATAGATATACTGATGTATACTCTGCAAAGTAATCATACCATAAAAGTGACTTGTTGTCAAGCTCTTGCTTAGGAACATCGCGGCCACGCATAGTCACCAAGTCCAAAAATATTGCTTTGTTCTCACAACAAATAACAACAAAATGTCTTCCTCTTGTAGATGGTGCAGGTGCACTGAAAGCGGACGATTGTTGATTAACTGCAGTTGGAGCCTCGCTAGCAGCAGAGCAATTGCGCCAATGTTGCCAAAAGCGTACATCGTCATCATAAAAAGAAACCTGCTTTACACTTGAAGTATAACAGTTGTCCCATAGGATGTCAGGTAAAAGATACCATGTGAAAGGGCCATGCGGAAATATAAAAAACTTTCAATCAATACCTTCCGCCTCGGATTGCCTCAGTGGGCTTTCCTTTAGAATCTGCACAGATTTTGACAAAGGCCAGACTAAGCGAAAAGTTTATATCTCATATAGTATGCTAATTTGCATGCCCATCTTGAAAAGAGAGAATACAAAAAAAACTGTTCAAGAATTCGGCCGATTAACCAGTTAACTTGCCAATTAATCCCTACTGGTAGGGTCATCGAGTAGCCGATAAACTGATAAATCATCCAATTAATTGATTAACTGGCCGATTAACTTGCCGATTCGCCTATTAATCCCCTACTCCCCAGCCAACCTAGCAGCTAACGGTCAACGATTTCCTCAACAAAAAAATAAAGCAAACAACCAAAAACTAAAGTTCTAAATAGCAGTGTGCCACTAAATGGTATTGATGTATGTCTCATAAAGTTAGAAAATAGGGGGCCATGGCCCCGCTATAGCTGTTTGGGCAGGGTGCCCCTATTTGGCATAGCCCACCATTTAAAACTATGCCAAAAACCATGTATAGCGAAGGTTGAGGTGAATGTTGTGAAGCCAGAAAACAGACTATTGTCATGAAAACTAAATTACAGCTAGCTTCGACACGGATTAAAACCTAGCCTGCAGTTGATTTCGGACTATGGAATGTTTTCCAAGTAAGTTCGCAAATTACTTTCAAAATTATACTAGAGATGTTGGTAATATATAAACAATGAAACAAACTTTGGTTCTCAAACTATCCACTTGGGGCACAATTTTGCTCTTGTTATATAGCCACCGAGCAGGCCCCTGAAGGCCTGAACTTTGAATTTCAACTCTCTTCCTTACTGTTGACTATTGTCATGAACGTTGAATGTCTTTTTTGCACCCTATGACTGGACAGTGACTTAGCCGTACTGAGTCAGTTGGTCCACATGTACCACCACATAAGCGGTGGGACGTAAGCTAGCGAAAATTCAGAGTTCAGGGACTGGTTCCGTCAGTTTTGTGGTTTGAGGACGCAACTGTGCTGTGTCTCACACATGGCCACCAGACTTACATCCTTGGAGAAGCAGCCATAGGATTTGGTCTCCTTTTTGCTCTGCTTCTGTTTGCTTTGGCTTTCTTTCCTTTGTACATAGTTTCTAGATTTGTCTAGCCTAGATCTCATTTTGTTCTATTTATTTGATTTTTCGCCGGTTTTACTTGTACTACGCCTTATCAGCGTTCTCCTTCTAATACAACATGTGTATTCAAGAAAGAAAATGAGCTTCATATGATAGTTCAAGGACAAAAATATGTATTGGCTCTAAAATAGTAAATGTAAAGTCTCTCAAACCCCTCAGTGCAACAATTATCGTTGCTGTTACTTTTTAAGGATGAATGTGTGAGAATAAATGACATTACATGAAACTAGTCCAATAAGTAAAGTAGTTCCACACATGCATCATGGCTTCTGGCAATCAGTTAAACACAGGCATTTGAACAATTTAAGTAACAGTCCATTGTGATTCAACAAACAAGAAAACCAGCAAATCTAGCATTACCACTCTAACATCGCATAACGATCCTATGTCATTCCTAACAAGCTGTTGCAACCAAAATTACTGCAAAGAATACCAGTTTCTCCCTCGGCGAGCTTCTCAAGCTTCACACCAACCAGCCTCCGTTCATCGACGCCACCAGCCTTCAGCTCATAGATCACCTAGCCACCCAACGCCGATAATTCCAAAGCAAGTAGATATCAATTCGATCGCAAACAGAGCTTGCTAAGCTGGTTTAGCACGCCGAGAAGAAATGGGGACGAAAAGTATTAAGAGGGCCCAATTCGAGCTGGTACCTGGCGGTGCTCCCAGTCCCAGACCGAGACGCGGTCATTGGCGTCGGCGGTGACAAGCCAGGGGTGAGTGGGGTGGAGCTGGATCTTCACCACCTTGTCGCTCGTCGGCCGGAAAGCCCTGAGGCGGAGCATCTCGCCGTGGCCACCGCGTGCGGCGGCGGCGACGTAGCGGGCGAGGGGTGGGTGCGCGAGAGATCTAGAGATCCGGGGGGAGAGCAGAGGCGATGTGCAGTGTTGTGGTAGCTCGCGGGGGTTGGGAGGACGGGGAGATCTGAGTTGCGACTTGGGACTTGAACGACGGGAGAGAAGAGACACGCGGAGGGAGTAAGGTGGGCTTGCTCCCCTTTCGATGGCCTTTTACCTGCTTTAATTGTTTGTTTGGGCTTTCTGAATAGCATTTGATAGGAAACCCTGAAGCCCCAAACATTTCTATTTCATTTGAGAGATAAGCTTAGGACAAGTTTTTTCGAACTGAGGGAGTATTACTCAAACTCAAATGTTACAATCACGATGTATGATATCAATGACTTTCTTTGGACCAGATCCAAGTCACACAGCTGTTCGAATTTGTGACCTCCCAAAGTTGGCCATAAAATGACTAGCTAGGTTTTGACTACGCCGTATATGAGTAATATAAGAACTAATCAAAGTATGCCTTTTTAGTGAAGAAAATCAACATTTCTACTTCTAGATAGATGCAACCCTACATATTTCTCTATTACTCAAAGAACATATTTTTCACTACCATGCAATCATACGGTGATTTTATTAATCTACTCATGCAACCATGTCCATTAGCAAGTCAGGCAGCCAGTTCAGATTTGCTTCCTCCGTTCCACATTACTCGTCGCAGAAATAGATGTATCTAAAACTAAAATACATCTAGATACATCCATACCTGCAACAAGTAATTCGGAACAGATAGAGTACTTGTTTGCATTAGTTTTTGTGTCATCATGGATGGTATATGGTGGACGCCTGAAACATACTTATGCAGTTCATGTTTCACATTTTTATTGGAAAATGTCTATATTGTTATCAATTCTATACACTTTGGAATACTTTTTATCAATTCTTATTGGTGTAGCATATTAATCAAGTGTTGAATCCTATTTTTGCTATTTTGGTGATTTCAGGATCACGATGCAAAAGGTTTATAAAAAATCAAACAAACATAGGTGAGGAGTTTTTGTGCCAAAAGAATACCGAGGGGCCAAGGCCCAACCTGGGGCTCACAGGGCTTGTGGGGCTCCCTCGTGGTGGCTCTGATGCCTGATGGTCTATATATGCCCCGAAACTTTCACCTTAATTATCGTTGATTTTTTTTGTTGGCGCCATTTCACGTTCTGAGGTGGTCTACGTTTTTAGCCTGCACTTTGTCGTGGGGCCTTCCATATGAGGATGCTCTAGACACTGCTCTCTTCTACCCATCGGTTGCTCGGGTGTGGCTAAACCTATGTAACGACCTAACCTAATAAAATTTGAGTCTCTGTGATCAAAATGTTGGGCCTTAGATCAATAGGTAGCACACACAATACATGATGTAATATCAAGAATAAACCATGTGTTATAAATATTAAATCATGGATTCATAATTCCAATATTACATACCTGCGCAGCTCAAGGTGAGCTTACAAATATAATATGATGAAAAATCAAATAAGATCTTCATGGAGTCCACCAACACCACGGGCAAAATGTTGACTATAGACATTGTAACCCAACGTCGTATCACTTACACATCGTATAAAACCATGCAATATGATAAGTTGTACTCTTGCAGGTCAATACATTGAATGTACTAGCAAGTCATACAGGAATGATATAACAGACCTGCTTCTATATGCGAGGTATATCAAAAGAATAGGCTAATGGTTGTTTTACAGAAAAGCTAATTTTTCATAATAGCTACATAATTGTCAAAATTTAAATTGTCCTGCTACAATTAAATACATATGGTTGAATTGATCTAACTCCAACCTATTCCCATTATTAAGTTCCGTCAAGTTTTATTAAGGTGTAACATCTGTCAAGTTCATCCAACAAGTGTAATGGTTTAGCTGCTCAACTCGTCTGTAACTGAGGACACGGCTAATCATGATTAATTTTTACACTTTGCAAAGGTTTGTACACTTTACCCACTAGACTCAACCCTAAGATTGAGACGAAGTCTTTTAGAAGCATTCCTCTCCACCCACCGGCAGCTAGTACACCTACTCAAAAACTATATCTGCTAGCTTTGCCCAAGCGAGGTTCACACAACCTACTCAACTAAGGCAAAACCCATATAGCTAGTGGTTGTGCATGGAAACCAGTAGTCACTAAGTCTGTCTGATCTTTTTGAACCTGTGAGGCATTCCACTTGCATTCAGAGGGTAGAAACCATGATGTTCTTGAAGCCACCCAGCAATACCACCTCCGCTCAGAGGTGAATTATATCTTTAGCTATTACTCATTTCATTAATAAGTTATCACATAATCTCGATGAATACATGAACCTATCCCCGTCTACATAGTATTGCAAGAATAAAACTACCACGGTCTACAATAAGGCCATACTAAGTTGAATCTCAATAGCAATAACATACTACCATAATATTCCAACACATGTGCATAATGTCACATAAAAGTACATGCATAGAAAAAAAATAGGATAAAAGGTGATCAAGGTGTAACTTGCCTGGTAAGTTTGATGAATATCGTTACACTCATAATTCCTCGTAATTCTACTTGTCACGCTTTGAACAATCTATGGTAAATGAAAAGAATCCAAATAAACAACCGTACCATAAAGAAGAATCAAACGAACAAATCCAGAAACAAGAACTGCGGGGATAACCGAGCTCTCACCGCGGTTAGGAAGATCTGGTTGTCCATTGCATTTCCTTGATGCGTTTCCGGCCGTTTGGATTGGGGCGCTGGAGTACGTCGGTCGCCGGATCGAACACGAGCTCCTGTAGCAAGGAATAATTACTCCCACGATGAAATATCTCATGCCACCGCATGTGAATTCGATGCCCGCCGAGGGCATTTTAGTCATTTCACTTTTGGGTATAAATCTCAGCAGCCCCCGTGCAACCCCGTGGTAGAACCCTAGCCGCCTCCCCATCCGCGCATCCTTCGTTGTCGCTCTCGCCCCTTCCCAGCCACTCACCCCACCGACCCGCCCGTCCATCCCCACCGCCCCGCCCGTCCCGCTCGCTGTGGCCGATGACCGTGCCACCAGGGACCGCGGCCACTCAATGAGGATGCCTGGACCATGGCGCAGACCCGTGCTCCCAAGTGGCAGCAGCGGCGAATCCCTCCTCATCACGAAGCCAGCCCTCCCGCCGGCGTCGCGATGCCGCCGGCTTGGAGGATCGTGTTCATGCAGCCATCGCGGCATCGTCGGCGCTGGATGCGGTGGCAGGGCCTCTAGGGACTGCGTGGGCAGGGACCGTCGCGGCTTTTGGCGAGACCAAGCCGTATATCTAAGCTGCCGTTTACACTTTGTTTCCTCCATGTTTCGATTTGGTGCCTCCACTCCTCACCACCTCTCCCTCTCTGATCTTTTTTTGTTCGTATGCCTCTCTCTCTCTCCTTTATCTATTCTTGTTTGTTTGTAGGCCTAGGCTTGTAAGTTTTTTGTCTTCTTTGTTTGTAGATGATGTTGGATTCAGACCATATTCCAAAAGATGGGGGCCTTTTGTGCTCTCAGGTTTGGCTACATTCCAAGTTAGGATTTTTTTGGTTGATGGTCTGGCTAGGTTCCAAAGATGGCCACTTTTCTGTGGGCCTTTTGTGCTCTCAAGTTTGGCTAGATTCCAAGTATTAGAATTTTTTGGGTCGATGGTTTGGCTAGGTTCCAAAGATGGCCACTTTTCTGTGGCCTTTTGTGCTGCCTTGCTTGGAGTCGATGGGAGAGAGAGAAGGGTTTAGTTAGGTTCCAAATATTGGGATCTTTTGGAAGTTCATGTACTCATGTGCTCTTTGTTATTTTGTAAAATATGTATATGTGGCATTCCTCTGGTTCAAAATGAGTACTATGTTAAGATCCTTACACTTGAAATTTATCGTTATTTGGATACTCTGCAGTGTTGTGTTGTTTACTAAATTTTCTAGTTATTTTCAGTTTTAGTTAGGCTCTGTGTAGTGATTATCTCAACATATGCAATAACAACCACTACTGGAATCAGCTTCTTTGTCGTCTGCCATGGCAGACACGGCAAAGGAACCAAAGAGGACGGCAAACCTCTTTGTCGTCTGCCGTTGACGGCAAAGGTGCCCGGCAAAGAAAGCTACGGTAAACAGGTTCTTGTCGTCTGCTTCCTCAAAGAGTACAGCAAAAACCCTTTGTTGTAAGTGGCAGACGGCAAAGAACCTAGACGACAAATAACAAGCGTTAGCCATGTTAGGTGGCTAACGGGAGGCTTTGTCGTCTGCCAGCAGACGGCAAACATGCCCTCCCCTTTGACGTCTTCTATGTGATGTCAGCCATGCGTCATGCCCCCCCAGCCTTTGTCGTCTGCCACAGACGGCAAAGTAACCAAATGGGTCAGCTCCCAGGTGCACAGGTTGCGCCACGTGGCTTCTTTGCTGTCGGTGGCAGACGGCAAAGACCCCTTTGCCGTCGGTGGCAGGCGACAAAGTGCCTGTAATGTTTCTATTTTTTTCTATTTTTCTATTATATCCCTGCATTTTCAAAAGATATATATGATATATATAGTTTCAACCTCAAACATAGCCCATGTATCAAACATCTAGAAGTCCATCAATGCAACAGAACACATAGGGTATTAAAAGATCCAATACATACATAGTTTCACGGAGTTCATCCATATATACATACATAGTTTCACATTGTTCATCAATACAAATGAAAACAAGAACGAAACACTAGATGTCCATCAATGTTGCTTCCATGAAGTGAATCAAACCTGCAAAAATGGGAGTAAGAAAGTTAGAAGAAGAAGAAGAAGAATAAGAAGAAGATGACTAGAAGAAGAAGAAGAACATATTTTCTTCTTCTTATTTTCTCATCTTTCTTCTTCTCTTCTATATTTTTATCCTTTTCCTTCTCATTCTAATTCTTCTTCTTTTATTCTTTCTTTTTTTTCTCTTTCTTCTATTCTTTCTTTTTCTCCTCTTCCTTGTTTTTCTTCTTCTTATTCCTTATTTGTGTCATTTTAGAGCTAACTTATGTAATTATGCCATTTTTAGATAACTAAGCCTATTATGTCAATTTGGAGGAAAATAAGGTAAGTATAGGTCATTTTTGTGCTAACCTAGGTGATGATGCCATTTTTGAGCCAACTTAGGTAAGTATAGCTCATTTTTTATCTAACTTAGGTAATTATGCCATTTTGGAGGAAAATAAGCTAAATATATGACATTTATGAGAGAACCAAGGTTATTATGCCATTTTTGAAATGAATAAGCTAATTATGTCATTTTGGAGGATAATTAGCTAAGTACGTCTTTTGGGGGAAAATAAGCTAAGTATGTGGCATAATAGGGCTAACAAGCATGTACGAAGCTAAGTATGCATTTGTTAAGCAAAACACCAAAGAAAACTTACCCTCATCACAACAAATGCGATCAAGATCGCAACTAAGGTAACAATTCATCCAATGGCATAATGATACCAAGCCTCATTATCAATGGCATATTTTATAATCTTACTAATCTTCAAGCGCATTGCATTCATCTCCAAGCGCATCGCATCCATCTTCATCTTGTGATCATCGACGACGACATTGGTAACATACAACTCCAATTTCATCTTCTCATCTTTAATTCTTTTCATTTTTTTCTTTCAAATACTTGTTTGCTTTTCCAACTAAATTTAACTTCTCGACAAGAGGGTCAGTTGCAATTTCTGGTTCAGACACCTCCTAGATAAAAATATCTCTATGTCAACTTGATGGCCATAATTGTCATAAATGCAAAATGCAACAAATAGTTATAAAAGAGAATATACCACATATGAATCATAAACCGGGCGAGGGCCGACGGGGACGGATATCAAGACCATGGCACTACAAGTAAGAAAATTATACAAGTAACTATATAAACTACTATACAATCATACAAGTAACTATATAAATCAAGTACAACATAAAAATTTGAATACCTAACATGAACTAACAATATATATATATATATATGTGTGTGTGTGTGTGTGTGTGTGTGTGTGTGTGTGTGTGTGTGTGTGTGTGTGTAATACAAATTGAACACCTGACATGAACTAATAATAATCTTGATCGTTTGTATATGCTCCGGGATCAAAAAATGCATCATCATCATCAATATCATCAATGACGTGCTCATCGGGTTCAGCGGCATCAACATGTGGAAGGCCACCTTTACGCAATCGGTCAAGCATTGACAAGTCATCCGCATCAGTAACCTCTTCTTGTTCCGTCTCTTCTTGTTCCGGCTCAGGGGTGAAGTCGGATTCACTGTCACTGTCTACTTCAATGTTCTGGGCTGAAGTAGAGTGTTTCTTGAAGCGTTTTTTGGAAACACGTGTTTCTTGGAAGAATTCTCCTTCATATGTATCTAGGTTAATGTGAGATTCATAATCCTCTTCATTGGGGGGAGGTGGTCTAACACATGACGGCACTTCATAAATGACATCCCAACCATTCAGATTTGGATCAGTTTGGCAGGCCCACGGTAGATAGAAAACTTGGGTCGCCCGTTGATCCTTAATATAGACATTGGGGACATCTAAATGGGTGCTTTGTTTGATTTTGACTAGCCCTATATGTTCATGAGTCCTTATAATCTCCTTTGAATGGAACCAGTAACATTTGAAGATTACGACATTCGGTGGGTTTTCACCATAGAATAGAAGTTCATAAATTGCTTCAACTCTCCCATAATACTCGGTATCTCCTTCATCGATAGCAGAGACACAAAAATTTGTAGACTTCTGATCGGCCATAGATAACTCTTTGCCGAAGGTACGAAAGCAATACCGGTTGATGTCGTATTTCTCAAATGAACGGACCTTATAGTCAAAACCATTAGCGACTTGTCTCAATTCGGTGTCCATAGACTCTGAATTAGCCTACAAGTTTAATACGAAAGGATTGTTTCATTAGTCGCAAATTATACGAAGAAATGAGAATGGTCTAATAAAAATTACCGTTTGTTTGAACCAAGAGATGAAACCGGGAAAGCGGCCCCTTGCTTTGCTAGAAGCTCATACTCTTCGATGGATTCCTTTTGGATCACCGCTCGATCCGAGAATTTGGCGATGTATCGACTGTATCAAATATCCGGGAATATGAGTAGTTCAAAGGAATTAGAAGTTGCGAAACAATGTACCGCGAGAACTTACTCGATGTACGGCCGCACTTCTGTTAGGTTGTTGAAGATATACAACGAAATGGTCCGCCATTCTTTAACATCCAATGATAATGGTTTTGAAGCATCGGCTGGTGCGAGATTCCCTTTGAATAGGCTGAGGTTGGATCCACCTTTTTAGGGTCACCAACATTGTACCGAGGCTTCAGATTATGCAAATGACGATTTTTGGCTTCGTAGTGTGCTGTCACAAAGTTTGCCGCCTCCTTGATAATGAATGCCTTGACCATCGATGCTTAAATTCTATGTTTATTTTTACATTTTGCTTGAAGCGTCCTATGCATCCTCTCAGTTGCGTAGCACCAACGATTTTGCACGCCCCTCCCCCCCAATCTTGCCTCGGTCTGGAGATGCAAAATCAAGTGCTACATTGGATTAAAGAAGCCCGACAGAAAGATCTTATCTAATTTGCAGATTAACTCCGGCGCCAACTCTTCCATTTCTTCTAGTAGGCCAGGCGATAGTTCTTTCGCACAAAGAACACGGAAGAAATAGCTTAGCTCTGCCAGTACTAGCCATTCATCCTCAGGGATGAAGCCACGCAACATCACCGACATTACCCGCTCAATCCATATGTGTGAATCATGACTCTTGAGACCAAATATTTTCAATTTTTCAAGACTCGCTCCCCTCTTTAGATTCGCTGCATACCCATCGGGTAACATCAACTGTATTTTCACCCACAAGATAATTTCCCTCATAGTTGGTCTTCCAAGATTGAACCATGCCTTTGGCTTCGTCCAGTTATGTTTTCCTTTAGGTTCTTGCATCTTTTGTAACGGCCTATCACATAGCGCCTCCTGATCGACTCTAGCCTTAGTATTATCCTTTGACTTCCCTCTATGTCGAACAATGTACCAAAAAGTGCCTAAGTGATATTTTTCAGTGTGCATCACATCGATGTTGTGTGGGCAAAGGAGGTCATTGAAGTAAGGCAGATCCCACAAGCATATCTTGTGAGACCAGGCTGTAACAGCCTGGATTTTAGCCCTTTTCTTTTTTTCTTTGATTTTCTTGGATTTTTGATTTGATTTGCTTTTTCGTGGCTATGTGGTTCTGAAACTTGGGAAGATCATGTCTTCCTAGGTTTTATAGTGGCTTGTCACCCTCATCATAATCCCAAGATCATGTCATTTCCATCCTTGACCTAAACCAATATTCTTTTTATTGGGAATATTCCTTTTCTGATAAAGGAATAACCCTTTTAAAACCCTAAGTTGTGAAGCAACCTATATTTCTGTCACTCCTAAAATTCCCAAACAATTCCCATAAATTGTTTGCGTCATATCTTCCTCAAATATGGCAAAATATATCATTGGCCATGTTTCTCATCATGCTC
The DNA here is from genome assembly GCF_018294505.1 of Triticum aestivum. Classification (NCBI taxonomy): domain Eukaryota; kingdom Viridiplantae; phylum Streptophyta; class Magnoliopsida; order Poales; family Poaceae; genus Triticum; species Triticum aestivum. The sequence goes on from NC_057800.1 coordinate 453,391,269, forward strand.
AATTAATTCCTTTTCTGTTCTGTCCTAAATGGCAGTTTGTGAAGCAAGTGCCATTTATCTTTGCCCAATTCAACCCAAACTTATTGGAAATCTTTTCATGTCCAAATAATTGCCTCATGACAAAATTCAACTCAATTTGCCTAGTAAATATTCTTGAGCAAATTTTCAAAGTTCCTATCCGAGGGAAGTGATTGTAACAGAAGTACAAGCTAGGCATATCCAAATGAGTTGCAATTTTGCAAGGTCCTTCATATGATCAAACCACAACTCTCTAGCAAATTTGAACTCATGTAACTTATCTATATGAGCCCAGCTCCAAATCTTAGATCCTGGTCAGATTTTTAGTTTGTGAAGCAACTATATTTTATATTGCTTCAATTGAGCTCAAACTTTACCAGGACATGCTTCTACCTATATCAACTCTTTCCACCAAGTTTTAGCTCAATTAGTTAGTCCAATTGTCCTTTGCAATTTTTCCAACTTTATGTCTAGAATGAAGCTTTGTGAAGCAAGTGCCACTTTGATATTTCCAAATGGCATGAAATTTTTACAGCAGCTTCATATCATCATATAACCCCTCTATGCCAAATTTCAGCTCATGAAAATCAAGTATGTGAGTGTATCATCCAGATCCCTAATTCTGACCAGTTTTGCACTTTCTACAGCAACCCTCATCTAAACTCCTTCTTAGTCTGATTTTTGGCGATCAAAATCACCTTAGTGTGTGATCATCGCCAGACAAACTATTTACCATGTTACCAAGCTAGTTTAACCACAGCAAGTTACAAGCGCCTCCTTGTTGATTTACTTTGGAGCTAAGTGCAAATCTCTTCTTTGCCCCTGGACCCAATTATTTCTTCAGTTGGACTAAGGGCACCAAGGTCCATCTACTGGACATGGTCGGCCATGCCAGAGCGCGTCGCTTGCGCCAGTGCACGTGGTGATCACGCTTGCGTCATAGCTGAACGCGTGCTCTGGCTTGTTCTGGCCACTGTGCTCGTCTCCTCCCTCCTCGTCTCGACCTCCATTCATGTCTAGTAGCTGCCCCGTGAGCTCCTGCGTCGTCCTGTGCCTTTGCCTCGTCGTGGTTCACCTTAAATGCGCCGCTAGCGCCATGCCCGTGCCGCGTCCAGCCTCTGCCCGCCATTAAAGCTTGGTCGGGAGCTCGCTCGTGAGCTCTAGAGCATTTCCCCTTGGCTATATAAGCGTGCCCGAGTCCTCCCGCGGCTCACCCATCTCTCCCTCGCCTCATTTGGTCACCAGGATCGCCCCATCTCACCGGAGTTCGCCTCTGTCCTCCATGGCCGCCTCGACCTCGGCTTGGTTCCAACCAAACTGAGCCTCCTCTTCTGCTCCTACAACGTCCACCAAGTTCCCCTCGTCCCACTGAGCCGCCCACCCCCTTGCCCCCTCGCCGGAGTGCCCGCATCGCCGGAGATCATCACCACCGGCCACCTCTGTCTCCTCTTGGTTCCCCTCCGTCCCCACATCCTCCACTCCTCCCCGGCGACCCCTCTCCCTCTGATCGGGACCCCCTCGCCATCCCGGTCCCGCTGGTGCCCTCAGCTCGGCCAGAGCTGGCCGGAGTTGGTAGGGCCCGTTGCCGAAGACTGCCGCCTGCACCCCTGTCCCCGCAAGCCGCCATCGCCCCTGCCTCTCCCCGGCGCTGCTGCTGCTCCAGGAGGGAGCGGCGCACCGCCCCGCAGCCGACGGTGGCCTCGGCTCGGTCGGAGGCCACCGGAGCCAGCCGATCCCCCGGCGCCCATCTCCCCTGCTCCATTCCTCTGCCTCACACGAGGCACAGCGCGGGGAAGAAGACGACGATCGCTCGGCCCCTCCCCCTGTCCCCTGGACCCCACCTGGCAGCCACACCGGGCGTTGACCCCGCCCTGCCATGTGGATAAGTGAAGCCATATTTCAGTAAGTACGTGTTCCATTAGCCAAAGCGTACTTCACTCTTCCTTTTCCTAAAGTGCGCTTTCTCTGCTCGGAAATCGTATTTCCTTTCTTCTCCAGCAAATACTACGTTTTACCGTTCAAAAAACGTATTTCCTCTTATGCGCTTTCTGCTTTTCCTCCCAGGGACCCGTTGGTGATAAAAATATTCATAGATTGGTCCCTGGTCTTCAACACCTCGCAACTTTTCAACCGTAACTCCGATCGAGGTGAAACCATCGCTCACTTCTTCGTCTCATCGAACTCTATCTTTTGGTAGCATTTTCACTAGGTGGTCTCACAGTGAAAATGACCATTTTTCCCTTGCCCCTAATCAGCCCCCTCTGAGAAAGAACCGTCCGACGTTTCGTTCCGCGGCTTCACCGCACTTCTTCCCGGAGTCTCCGTCACCCCCGGGCAAGCCACAATACCCACTTGCATGATAGTCATGCAGTAGCCATGGTTTTCAACTTGAATATTTATTAAATGTTTGCTTGTTTAAAATATGGTTATCGTTGTTTCGGTAATGCTTTTGGGTTAGTGCTTACTTTTTGGCTATGTTGTTATGCACCTGATTATCATGCCCTGCTATTTGCTAGTATTCCTTTCATATGCTTATGCTTGCTAGTAGTACATGTTGATGTTGGTAATGGTCTTCGGTGCATGACTGCCGTTTGTCCCGAGTACCGTTGTTATGCATGTTCCATTGCATCCAGTTGGTTAAATGCTTGCATGATGGCATTGTTGATATGTTCTTGCGTGATATTTATTGCTGATGCTAGTGGTCATGCTATGTTTCTGAGAAGTATGTACTTGTGATGTTCATACTAGTCAGTATGCCATGCTCAGTTGGATATGATTAATTATTGATATGGTGGATAGTTATGTTGTACCCTCATGATTATGTTGATATCATGCTCATGCATTGTAATTGCATCATGCTATTTTATCATGACTCAGCATATTGCATTCAAGTTTAACCGGATTAAATTGAACTTGAACAACTGTTGGCTGAGTCATGGTACCACCATATCGAGCTGACCAGTGCAACCACGCTTGCCTTTATGTGAAGATCCTAACTGGGTCTATTGTCGTGCCTCTTGCCGGTGCCTCCAATGAGGGAAGGTTATGGGCGTGTGGTACCCTGGCCCGGTAAGCAGACATAACCTTGTGTGCCCGTTGTTGTTCTATCCGGATTGTCCCCGTTTGGGACCGTTTTGCCATGATGGTGGCCGTTTTGCCACGACGGTGGCCGTTAGTGCCTTTGGTAGGCACGGGGCCACCCATGACCTGGCCCAGAGGGGAGTTGGTCAGAGTGGCCGAGAGAGTGTCATGGCAGTATATCGGTTTTGTCGGAATGTCGTTGGTCCACCCGAATGGGAGCGAGAGGCCATGGGTTCCATGGTGTGGGTACAGTGTACTAACCTTGAAGATTGTATATTAAATCTTTCGATAGCCGTGCCCACGGATAAGTGCCCTGTTCGTGTCGGTCATACTATGGGTCAACAGTAATAATAATAACTTGCTTAATAACAACCCCGGTTCGATGATGATATAAGTTGGTGCTGTGATCCGTGAATGATCACCGTTTGGTTACGAGGTAACCCGTTGAGCCCAGAGTGGTTCCGTTCGTGATCCGTGAATGATCACCGTGGTATCGAGGATACCAAGTTTATAAGTATTCGTGATGCTGTGCGAGAATCGTGGGTAAAGATCAAGCTCCTTGTGGTCATTTAATGATTACTACGGTATTGTTTGTACCAAGCTTGATTTGATCCTGAGGTGATCGTGTAATGTCCGAGGTGGGTAAGTGATGCATGTGATGGTTACGAGGTAACCCGAATAGAATAAGTGGTGCATATAGTGTCATCATGTTGCATGCTAGTATCATCAGATTTATATGTTCATGCCATGCTCCTATTGTTCTAGCGATATTATGTTCATGTTGTTCATGCCATGTTATCTTGATGATCTCATGATAATTCTGCTTAACCTGTAATTGTCATGTTGTTGTTTGTCTTGAATGCTTCTGGTTATTGTGAGCTTGCAAGTACATTCAATGTACCGACCTGGCGTGTCATGCCAGTTTGCAGGTCGTGCCTGGATTGCTTGCTTGTTTGGTGTTGTTCCTGTGTTCGCGAGCTAGGATAAATGTTCCGGCCAAAGTCCCTGCGGATTGGAGTCCATCATCATTGTTTGTTGTTCCGCTGCCTCGATTTGTTATGCTGCTTGTATAGAGCAAGCGTGGTTGGCGTAGTTGCACGACTGCCGATGTTATTCATTGTAATATCGGAGACCATGTATTCCTATTTGTGTTGTAATAGAGAGCTGGTTTGTTCTATGCTAAGCATTGCCGTATTCCAGAAGACTTCACCTCGATCTCTGGGCTGGAATACGGGGCGTTCTGGTTTTCTTTGAGCTGGAGTGCCACAGGCTTGGTGTCAGAGCAGGTCTGGCTGTAGAGTGTCCTATTCCGCTGGAATGTTAGAAAACGGTAGTATAGGGTCTGGTTGTTGCCCTTGTTTGCTGCATTTGGTTGTTGCATTTGTTTGGTGCATATAGTCTTTTTCGGTTACCTTAACCCCTATTTCATGCGTAGATGGCGGTCAACTTCCACGAGTTCAGTGCCCTTCCCATAGCTCCCGGTGCTGTTCCGATTGAGTTCAGTCCCACTCCTGCACCTCTCAGCTCTGCCGCCCTCCTTGGCGACATGTGGCGTAGCATTTATCCACTCGAAGATCCACCCCATTATCAAGTATTCCAGTTTTCTGCCAGAGGAAGAATTTAGGAATATGTTGCTCATGTCCATCTATCAGCCCCGATTCCTGTCGGTAAGCGCACCTACAGTTTCCACGGTGGTTACGACGCTACTCCCGAGCGTGCCGTTCAGCTTGCAGTAATGGCAGGAGTCACCGGTCTTTGTCATCAAGAGAGCATGGTGCAAGAGAACCGTGCTTATCAATATTATCCCACCATCATCAAGAATCCTAGGTGGATCCAGTTTCCGTCTGTCAACCCTCAAGATGACCCGACTATCCTCGCCATGTCTCGTTACATGACAACCGAGTGTCTACTTATTTCTGAGTTAGTCCGAGACGCCATTCGAGCAAGGAGATTTCTTGGTGTCGCTATACCTCAGTCTCCGCCAGCTTCTCCAAATTTTCTGCCTCGTCCATCCGGAGTTTCAGAGTCAGCGGTTCCACTCGCTACTCCCTTAGCTTCCTCATCAGTGCGCGAGCGTTTGCTCAAGCCTAGGGTGTAGTCCTTCGTTGTAACGCCCCGAGACCGTTGCGCCAGGTGTCTTCCAGTTATTCGCTGTCGTTGCCATGTCTTTTGCTTGCGTGTTGCATTTCATCATGTCATCATCTGCATTGCATCTGCATGTTTTCAGAACTTGCATCCGTCCCGGCCTCCCCGTTCTTTCCGTTGTCCGTGCTGAGCCCAGACACACTTGCACGCGCCCGCGGCACGTCCGAAATAGTATTTTATAAGTGACCGGGAAGTGTTCTCGGAATGGGATGATAGTTGGCGTGCGGTGTTGTTTTGTTGTTAGTAGGCCGCCTGCCAAGTTTCATCGCATTCAGAGCTTGTTTGATAGCCCAACCGTTAAACTATAGCGGCAGCATAGCCGGGTCAAACGTCGGACGTTTTCGGTCTCCGGAAACAGACGTCGGGCCTCTCTCTCTTCTTTCCTCTCAGCCCGAGGCCTTCTACATAGCCCACTACCAACCGCCAGGCCCCAAAACACCTCCTTGCACAGTGCATCGACCCCTCGCGCGCGTCCGAAAGTTGTCCCGAACCCGACCTAGGCAGTTGTCACCTTTGGACTCAGATCATCTCCTAACATCTATAAATCATCTTCATTTTATTTATCGGACTCCCTAATATATTTATTCTCGACCGCCCGATTACGACCGAATGGACTAAAAACCACTCTCTATGCTATATATAAACCACCCCATACCTAATCTAGCTAACCCTAAAACCCAGGAGGTTTGTCCCTCCCCGCCGCCGCTCCTCTTCCACCTCGGGATCTCCTCCCGGTCCAAATTCTCTCCACCAAGTCCTCCTCGGGATCCCTCACGGACCAACCAGCAGCCTCGTCAGATCCCAGCGCAGCCTGGTGCCTCCTCCTCCCTTGCTCCTGGACGCGTCCAGCCGCCCGCTGCCGTCGTCGTCCGCGCCCACAGGAGCCAGCAGTTGCAGCCCCGAGTCCTCTGCTTCTTCCCTGCCGGCGTCCGAGGCCGCAGCCTCCTCGTCCACGACCACCTCACCTCGCCGAACTCCTCATGCAGCTTACTCCACTCCAAGCCTCCGCTCATCCAAGGTCTTCCTCGCCCGAATCCGCCCAACTCCGTCCTCCCTCGCCTTTCCCGCGTCACCGGAGATCGCGCCAAGTACGGCGCCACCTCATCCCTGCATTGCAGTGAGCCACTGCCTACGTTGATTTGCTGCTCGCCCTCAAGGTTTCCTGCGTCGGTCCCGCCAAGCCGACACCCGAGGCCTCCTACCCCGAGCTCCCTGCTTGCTCGCGCCTTCCTTCCCTGCTGCCGAAGTCAGCCACGAGCAAGCGCCCGAGCCCATGTGTCGAGTTCCTCCTCTGCTCACGCAACAGCGTCTCGTCTCCGTCACCATGCGCCGGCGACCCGAGACCAGGCGCCCCAGTAGGCAGGCCCCCATCGCGCCCTCTCCTTCATCCTTCCCCTCCTTACTGTTTCTCTAACTTCCCCTGCTCTCCCCGTCTTCTCTGTTGGACAGGAGCAACCAGGGCGTCCCAGAGCTCCAATCACCGCCAAGTCCAATCGTCGGCCGGATCCAACGTAGCCCCCGTGTCCTCGGCCTCGTTCCCACCTCCGGGACGCCGCGCCGCCCCACAGGAGATCACCTCTGCCGCCCTTGCCCGTTCCCGACCAGCGTCGCCCTGAACCTGTCGCTGCCGTTCTTCTTCAGAAACGAGCAGAGCAGCTCACCCGCCCCGCTCGACCTGTTGACCGCCTCTCCTTCGCTTGGTTGACCAAGACCTCCGGATCCACCGAATTGGGCCACACCATTGCAGGCCCAGCGCCCGGCCAGCCTCTCGACCGAACTGGGCCTAGCCCATGGGTGAGGCCACACCCCAGCGCCCCCTCTTGTTTTTTTTACCTGTTGGGCCAGCCTGCCAGATTCGGCCCGAATAGATTTTTTTTAGGCTTTGCGAATTTCTGTATTTATCCTGAGACTTCCAGTTTTGCAGAATAGCCCCTAAACTTCATGCATTTAATAACTTCACAACCATGCATCGGATTAAAACAAACTTTATATGTAAAATGCTTAGAATTTTGTCTAGATTAATAATATGCCATTTTCATCTATGTTTAAAATGTTTAAACTACTGTTTATTTAAATTTGCTTAAATAACTTGTTAAAATGCTTTATTTCATAACTTAATAACCGTAGCTCCAAATTTAATAAACTTTATATGTAAATGGGGTAGAAAAATGCCTAGTTTAACATGATGCACTCATTTTGCTTGTTTAATAACTCTAAAATTGTGTTTAGGGCAGAACAGTTCCAAACCTACTATATGCATATGAGGATTTTCCGGAATTGTTGTTTGTTATTTCCGGCCTCATTTAAACTTGCCTAGATAGGTAGTTTTTCATATGCTTCACCTCTTGCCATGCTAACCAACATTTAATATTGTTGGATACATAAACGAGATCGAACTAAATAACTTGAATGTGGTGTTCCGTCAATATGCAACTCGTTGCATATTGAGCTCCACTTAATTTGTAGTTTTCTTTGTGCATCATGCCATGTTTATGCTTGTTGGTTTACTATGTTGTTTGTTTCTTTCCGGTGTTGCTTCTTTGGGTTAGTTCCGATAACATCGTGTTTGTGAGGATCCGTTCGACTACGTCCGTTTGTCTTCTTCATGGACTCGTTCTTCTTCCTTGCGGGATCTCATGCAAGATGACCATACCCTCGAAATCACTTCTATCTTTGCTTGCTAGTTGCTCGTTCTATTGCTATGCCGCGATACCTACCACTTGCTATATCATGCCTCCCATATTGCCATGTCAAGCCTCTAACCCACCTTTCCTAGCAAACCGTTGTTTGGCTATGTTACCGCTTTGCTCAGCCCCTCTTATAGCGTTGCTAGTTGCAGGTGAAGATGAAGTTTGTTCCGTGTTGGAACATGGATATTGTTGGGATATCACAATATCTCTTATTTATATTAATGCATCTATATACTTCGTAAAGGGTGGAAGGCTCGGCCTTATGCCTGGTGTTTTGTTCCACTCTTGCCGCCCTAGTTTCCGTCATACCAGTGTTATGTTCCTTGATTTTGCGTTCCTTACGCGGTTGGGGGAATGGGACCCCCTTGACAGTTCGCTTTGAATAAAACTCCTCCAGCAAGGCCCAACCTTGGTTTTACCATTTGCCACCTAAGCCTTTTTCCCTTGGATTATGGAGACTCAAGGGTCATCTTTATTTTAAACCCCCGGGCCAGTGCTCCTCTGAGTGTTGGTCCAAACTAGAGCATCGTGCGGGGCCGTCCCTTGGCAATTTGGGTTACGTTGGTTCCTGTACACTTAGCTTATTTGTGTGCCCTGAGAACGAGATATGTGCAGCTCCTATCGGGATTTGTCGGCACAGCTGGTGGTCTTGCTGGTCTTGTTTTACCATTGTCGAAATGTCTTGTAACCGGGATTTCGATTCTGATCGGGTCTTCCTGAGAGAAGGAATATCCTTCGTTGACTGTGAGAGATTGTGATGGGCTAAGTTAGGACACCCCTGCAGGGTTTTGAACTTTCGAAAGCCGTGCCCGCGGTTATGGGCAGATGGGAATTTGTTAATATCCGATTGTAGAGAACTTGACACTTAACTTAATTAAAATGCATCAACCGCGTGTGTAGCCGTGATGGTCTCTTTCCGGCGGAGTCCAGGAAGTGAACACGGTTCTTGTGTTATGCTTGAACGTAAGTAGTTTCAGGATCACTTCTTGATCACTTGTAGTTCACGACCGCTGCGTTGCTTCTCTTCTCGCTCTTATTTGCGTATGTTAGCCATCATATATGCTTAGTGTTGCAGCTCCACCTCACTACCCTTTCTTACCCATAAGCTTAAATAGTCTTGATCTCGCGGGTGTGAGATTGCTGAGTCCTCGTGGCTCATAGATACTTCCAAAACAGTTGCAGGTGCCGATGATATCAGTGTAGATGACGCAACTGAGCTCAAGTGGGAGCTCGATGAAGATCATGTTCGTTGTGTTGTTTCGTTTCCTGTCGAGCAATAATGGAGCCCAATTGGGACGATCGTGGATCTAGCATTTGGGGTTGTCTTCTTTTATTTTGGTTCCGTAGTCGGACCTTGTTTGTAATTTGGATGATGTATGTTTAACTTGTATTTGTGTGAAGTGGCGATTGTAAGCCAACTCTTTATCCCTTTCTTATTCAGTACATGGGATGTGTAAAGATTACCCCTCTTGCGACATGCCTACCATGCGGTTATGCCTTTAAGTCGTGCTCTGACACGTGGGAGATATAGCCGCATCGTGGGTGTTACATTCGTGTAGTGCATGTGCATCTGCTGTAGTATCATGCTTGTGTGTGCGTGTGTGGAGCAGCTTTGTAGCTTGTTTGTCGTATGCTTTGTTGCAATAAATCGTTTTCTCATGCTTCTTTGTTTTGAATCCTTGGTGTTATCCCCTTATGGAAATTATTCCTCAACCGATACCGGATCAGAAGAAGCCGTAAGCGGTACAAATATACACCAAGAAATTCAGTTAAAAGCAATGAGATTTTCAGCTGACAGCATTGTATCGCAGACATCCGTCTGGATACAAATTGTATTCTGATCCGACTTTCAGTAACAAGTACCTGTCAGAGATACACTTTATCGCAACAAAGATTAAATTAGCAAGAGAACAAAATTGAATCAGCAGTGCATTTCAAGTCAAAGGTATGGGCTATGCACAATGACTGAATCTGCTACAAGTCACAATTAAAACACTGCGACGCACAGAAGTCAGTCCAAATACACAATGAATTCAACAAGGATAGTCAGACAATTCTTGCCGTACAAATAATCAGCTGTCAGATTGACAAGAATATATATATATATATATATATATATATATATATATATATATATGCCATTCCATTCACCAAAAAAAATCAATTCCATCCATCTCCACAATTTATTGACGAAGTATACAAAGACAAGGTTCCCAGTCTGCATCGATAGGGTATGAATGGATTCCCATGCAAGATATTCAGTCTTCTCGATAAAATACTGTAAAAGCTTCTGGCATAAGGTACCGAGTCTTCCCTAGCGAAGTCTTTAAGGTGGGAAGCTTATGAGGTATGGTACCTCGTTTTTTCCTCAATAAGATATCCACCGAAGGCTTCGGGCACAAATCATCCAGTCTTCCTCAGCATGATACCCTGGTTGTGTCCAAACGCAAGCTGCCCAGTCTTCTTCTGTATGTCACAAGACATTAAATTATGAATTATCAGCATATGACGGTGTTTTCCAAGTGGCAGATCTGCGACAATTTGGTCTGAAACAAAAATCAGTCAGAACAAAGGTATGCCTCAAAAATCAGATATTCGTTCATCCAATGAGTATGCTGCCAAGTCCATGCAAGTCTCTCGCATAAGGAAGAATTCACGGAAAGACAACATTGGGGCAATAGTCTTGGCAGTGATTATCAAAATCAGCCCCGCAAGGTGATATTATTAACCCTGGCACTGCCCGATAGAATCAACAACAGTATTGAGATCTGTATAACCACACGCGGGCCGGATAAATATGCCAAGGCTCAAGACATGAAGCCGGTCAAGATAAGTCAAAAACTCCTGCAGGATGTCAGCATCCGTTAGCAAAACAGATATAATCCACATCACTATTTTGAACCCAGAAGGCATGCATATATTCAAGGAACCCGATGCCTGGATAGAAGAGATTCTTTGTTCCACGGGAAGACGGTACTCGATACGAAAATAACATTTCCAGCAAGAATCAATATCAAGAAGGACAAGTATGCCCGTAAAAATAATATTTCGGATGCTAGTTCAGCCAATAGATATGGAGGAAAATTTGAGTCAGTATAAACAGGAACATATGAGGCACGTCCTATCAGAATGTCAGATACGGCGAAGCAAACCACCCCAGATCAAGACAGTCAGTCAGATCCAATTCAGTGGAAATATTATATGAGAATGAATAAAAGAAACCCCAGTTGGAAACAGTTTCTTCAAGTCAGAAAAATTATTTAACCCTGAGCAACCAAATCTCGAGGACAAGATTTTTTTAAGGGGGGAAGGTTTGTAACAGCCTGGATTTTAGCCCTTTTCTTTTTCCTTTGATTTTCTTGGATTTTTGATTTGATTTGCTTTTCCGTGGCTATGTGGTTCTGAAACTTGGGAAGATCATGTCTTCCTAGGTTTTATAGTGGCTTGTCACCCTCATCATCATCCCAAGATCATGTCATTTCCATCCTTGACCTAAACCAATATTCTTTTTATTGGGAATATTCCTTTTTTGATAAAGGAATAACCCTTTTAAAACCCTAAGTTGTGAAGCAACCTATATTTATGTCACTCCTAAAATTCCCAAACAATTCTAATAAATTGTTTGGGTCATATCTTCCTCAAATAGGAAAAAATATATCATTGGCCATGTTTCCCATCATGCTCAATTAATTCCTTTGTTGTTTTGTCCTGAATGGCAGTTTGTGAAGCAAGTGCCATTTATCTTTTCCCAATTCAACCCAAATTTCTTGGACATCTTTTCTTTCCAAATAATTGCCTCATGCCAAAATTCAACTCAATTTTCCTAGTAAATATTCCTGAGCAAATTTTCAAAGTTCTTGTCTAAGGGAAGTGATTGTAAAGGAAGTACAAGCTAGGAATATCCAAATGAGTTGCAATTTGGCGAGGTCCTTCATATGATCGAATAATGACTCTCCAGAAAATATGAGATCATCTAACTTATCTATGTGATCCCAACTCCAAATCTTAGATTCTGGTCAGATTTTCAGTTTGTGAAGCAACTATATTTTATATTGCTTCAATTGAGCTAAAACTTTACCAGGACGTGAATCTACCTATATAAAATCTTTACACCAAGTTTTAGCTCAATTGGTTAATCCAATTGCCCTGTGCAATATTTCCAACTTTTTGTCCAGAATGAAGCTTTGTGAAGCAAGTGCCACCTTGGTATTTAAGAATGGCATGAAATTTTTACAGCAGCTTCATATCATCATATAACCCCTCTATGCCAAATTTCATCTCATGACAATCAAGTATGTGAGTGTACCATCCAGATCCCTAATTCTGGACAGTTTTGCACTTTCTACAACAACTCTCATCTAAACTCCTTCTTAGTCTGATTTCTGGTGATCAAAATCACCTTAGTGTGTGATCATCGCCAGACAAACTATTTACCACGTTACCAAGCTAGTTTAACCACAACAAGTTACAAGCACCTCCCTGTTGATTTACTTTGGAGCTAAGTGCAAATTTCTTCTTTGCCCCTGGACCCAATTATTTCTTTAATTGGACTAAGGGCACCAAGGTCCATCTACTGGACATGGTCGGCCACGCCAAAGCGCGCCGCTTGCACCAGTGCGCGTGGTGATCACGCTTGAGTCATAGCTGAACGCGTGCTCTGGCTTGTTCCGGCCATTGTGCTCGTGTCCTCCCTCCTCGTCTCGACCTCCATTCATGTCTAGTAGCTACCCCGTGAGCTCCTGCAACGCCCTGTGCCTCTGCCTCATCGTGGTTCACCTTAAATGCGCCGCTAGCGTCATGCCCGTGCCGCGTCCAACCTCTGCCCGCCATTAAAGCTTGGTCGGGAGCTCGCTCGTGAGCTCTAGAGCGTTTCCCCTCGGCTATATAAGCGTGCCCCGAGTCATCCCGCAGCTCACCCATCTCTCCCTCGCCTCATTTGGTCACCAGGATCGCCCCATCTCGCCGTAGTTCGCCTCTGTCCTCCATGGCCGCCTCGGCCTCGGCTTGGTTCCAACCAAACCGAGCCTCCTCTTCTCCTCCTACAACGTCCACCAAGTCCCCCTCGTCCCACTGAGCCGCCCACCCCCTTGCCCCCTCGCGGGAGTGCCCGCATCTCCCAAGATCATCACCACCGGCCGCCTCTGTCTCCTCTCGGTTCCCCTTCATCCCCACGTCCTCCACTCCTCCCCGGTGACCCCTCTCCCTCTGATCGGGACCCCCTCGTCGTCCCGGTCCCGCCGATGCCCTCAGCTCGGCCAGAGGTGGCCGGAGTTGGCCGGGCCCGTCACCGGAGACCGCCGCCTACGCCCCTGTCCCCGCGAGCCGCCATCGCCCCTGCCTCTCCCCAGCACTGCTGCTGCTCTAGGAGGGAGCGGCGCACCGCCCCGAGGCCGCCGGAGCCGGCCGATCCCCCGGCGCCCATCTCCCCTTTTCCCTTCCTCTACCTCACGCGAGGCACAGCGCGGGGAAGAAGACGACGATCGCTCGACCCCTCCCCCTATCCCCTGGACCCCACCTGGCAGCCACATCCGGCATTGACCCCGCCCTGCCACGTGGATAAGTGAATACATATTTCAGAAGTACGTGTTCCATAAGCCGAAGCGTACTTCACTCTTCCTTTGCCTAAAGTGCGCTTACCCTGCTCGAAAAACATATTTCCTTTCTTCTCCAACAGATACTACATTTTCCTGTTCAGAAAACGTATTTCCTCTTATGCGCTTTCTGTTTTTCCTCTCAGGGACCCGTTGGTGATAAAAATATTCACAGATTGGTCCCTGATCTTCAACACCTCACAGCTTTTCAACCGTAACTCCGATCGAGGTGAAACCAACGCTCACTTCTTCGTCTCGTTGAACTCTATCTTTTGGTAACATTTTCACTAGGTGGTCTCACAGTGAAAATGACCATTTTGCCCTTGCCCCTAATCAGCCCCCTCCAAGAAAGAACCGTCTCACGTTTCGTTCCGCGGCTTCACCGCACTTCTTCCCGGAGTCTCCGTCACCCCCAGGCAAGCCACAATACCCACTTGCATGATAGTCATGCAGTAGCCATGGTTTTCAACTTGAATATTTATTAAATGTTTGCTTGTTTAAAATATGGTTATCGTTGTTTCAATAATGCTTCTGGGTTAGTGCTTACTTTCTGGCTATGTTGTTATGCACGTGGTTATCATGCTCTGCTAGTTGCTAGTATTCCTTTCATATGCTTATGCTTGCTAGTAGTACATGTTGATGTTGCTAATGGTCTTCGGTGCATGACTGCCGTCTGTCCCGAGTACCGTTGTTATGCATGTTCCATTACATCCAGTTGGTTAAATTCTTGCATGATGGCATCGTTGATATGTTCTTGCATGATATTTATTGTTGATGCTAGTGGTCATGCTATGTTTCTGAGAAGTATGTACTTCCGATGTTCATGCTAGTCAGTACGCCATGCTCAGTTGGATATGATTCATTGTTGATATGGTGGATAGTTATGTTGTACCCTCATGATTATGTTGATATCATGCTCGTGCATTGTAATTGCATCATGTTATTTTATCATGACTCAGCATATTGCATTCAAGTTTAACCGGATAAATTGAACTTGAACAGCTGTTGGCTGAGTTATGGTGCGACCATATCGAGCTGACTAGTGCAACCACGCTTACCTTTATGGGAAGATCCTAACTGGGTCTATTGTCGTGCCTCTCACCGGTGCCTCCAACGAGGGAAGGTTATGGGCGTGCGGTACCCTGGCCTGGTAAGCAGACATAACCTTGTGTGCCCATTGTTGTTCTATCCAGATTGTCCCTGTTTGGGACCGTTTTGCCACGATGGTGGCCGTTTGCCACGATGCTGGCCGTTTTGCCACGACGGTGGTCGTTGGTGCCTTTGGTAGACACGGGGCCACCCATGACCTGGCCTAGAGGGGAGTTGGTCGGAGTGGCCGGGAGAGTGTCATGGCAGTAGATCAGTTTTGTCGGAATGCCGTTGGTCCACCCGAATGGGAGCGAGAGGCCATGGGTTCCGTGGTGTGGGTACAGTGTACTAACCTCTGCAGAGTGTATATTAAATCTATCGATAGCCGTGCCCGCGGATAAGGGCCTAGTTCATGTCGGTCACACTATGGGTCAATAGTAATAATAATAACTTGCTTAATAACAACCCCGGTTCGATGATGAGATAAGTTGGTGCTGTGATCCGTGAATGATCACCGTTTGGTTATGAGGTAACCCGTTGAGCCCAGAGTGGTTCCGTTCGTGATCCATGAATGATCACCGTGGTATCGAGGATACCAAGTTGATAAGTATTCATGATGTTGTGCGAGAATCGTGAGTAAAGATCAAGCTCCTTGTGGTCATTTAATGATTACTACGGTATTGTTTATACCAAGTTTGATTTGATCCTGAGATGATCGTGTAATGTCCGAGGTGGGTAAGTGATGCATGTGATGGTTATGAGGTAACCCGAACAGAATAAGTGGTGCATATAGTGTCATCATGTTGCATGCTAGTATCATCAGATGTATATGTTCATGCCATGCTCCTATTGTTCTAGCGATATTATGTTCATGTTGTTCATGCCATGTTATCTTGATGATCTCATGATAATTCCTGCTTAACCTGTAATTGTCATGCTATTGTTTGTCTTGAATGCTTCTGGTTATTGTGAGCTTGCAAGTACATTCAATGTACTGACCTGGCGTGTCATGCCAGTTTGCAGGTCGTGCCTGGATTGCTTGCTTGTTTGGTGTTGTTCCCGTGTTCGCGAGCTAGGATAAATGTTCGAGCCAGAGTCCCTGCGGATTGGAGTCCATCATCTCCATTCATTGTTCTGCTGCCAGTAGTTGTCCCGCTGCCTTGATTTGTTATGCTGCTTGTATAGAGCAAGCGCAGTTGGCGTAGTGTCGCCATGCCGATGTTATTCATTGTAATATCGGAGACCATGTATTCCTATTTGTGTTGTAATAGAGAGCTGGTTTGTTCTATGCTAAGTAGTGCTGTATTCCAGAAGACTTCACCTCGATCTCTGGGCTAGAATACGGGGTGTTCCGGTTTTCTCTGAGCCAGGGTGCCACACAGGCGTATTCCGAATTATACCCCTTGAAATACCATGGATGCTCTGGCTCTGGCTCAAGAGTGTTTAACTGATCCAGGGTCTCTTGGCCTGTCAATGCAGGTGGTGCACAGTTTTTGACAACTCTACCTTTGATGAAGTTCTCCTTGTCTTTCCTGAACTTATGCCGAGGATCCAGGAACTGTCTATGCAAGTCGAAGCAAGAAAACTTGCGACCCGCCTGCAGCCAACGAAACTCAAGAGATGCCTTGCATGTGGGGCACGGGAACCTTCCATGCACACACCGGCCAACGAATAGCGCATACGCCGGCAAGTCGTGCATCGAGTACACGTACCAAACACGCATTATGAAGTTTTATTTGCTAAAGGCGTCGTATGTCTTGAACCCATCATCCCAAGATTCTTGCAATTCGTCCTTAAGCGGTTGCATGTACACATTCATATTCTTCCCCGGATAGTTCGACCCTAGAATTATCAATGTCAGGAAAATGTTCTTTCTTTGCATAATCTGTCTGGGGGGGGGGAGATTGAGTGGAATGACAAATACGGGCCAACAACTATATTGGGTTGTCGTTAGACCAAACACACAGAACCCATCCGTGCTGATGGCGACTCGAGGATGCCTTGGATCTGCCGCTTTTTGCGCATGTAATGCATTGAAGTGCTTCCACGCTTCACCATCCGATGTGTGTACCATCATCAGTTTCCCATCTACATCTAGTTCGGTTCTTTTGCCCGTTTTGTGCCATGTCATCTGTCTGGCCATCTCTTCGACCATGAAAAGGCATCGAAGTCTTGGTACGATTGACATATACCGAAGAACATTAACGGGGATTTTGGTCTGCATCTTCTCACCCATACCATTGTCTACCACAACATACCTGGAAGACTTGCAAATGGGACAATAGTTCAAGTCCGCATACTCAAGCCTAAATAATGCACATCCTTTCTCACAGGCATGTATCTTCTCATAGGGCATCTTAAGAGCATGGAGGATTTTGTCTGACTAGTACAGGTTTGCAGGCATTACATGGCCTTTGGGTAGAAAGTGTCCAAATACTGTTGATACGTCTCCATCGTATCTACTTTTCCAAACACTTTTGCCCTTGTTTTGGACTCTAACTTGCATTATTTGAATTGAACTAACCCGGACTGACGTTGTTTTCAGGAGAATTGCCATGGTGTTATTTTTGTGCAGAAATAGAAGTTCTCGGAATGACATGAAAATCAACGAAGAGTATTTTTGGAATATATAAAAAATACTGGCAAAAGAATCAAGGCCAGGGGGCCCACACCCTGTCCACAAGGGTGGGGGCGCGCCTACCCCCTGGGCGCACCCCCTGCCTCGTGGGACTCCTGGTGCTTGCTGGACGGTGATGGGTTGGATGAGATTTATCATGTAATCGAGTTAGTTTTGTTAGGGTTTGATCCCTAGTATCCATTATGTTCTGAGATTGATGTTGCTATGACTTTGCTATGCTTAATGCTTGTCACTAGGGCCCGAGTGTCATGATTTTAGATCTGAACCTATTATGTTTTCATGAATATAAGTGAGTTCTTGATCCTATCTTGAAAGTCTATAGTCACCTATTATGTGTTATGATCCGTTAACCCCGAAGTGACAATAATCGGGATACTTACCAGTGATGACCGTAGTTTGAGGAGTTCATGTATTCACTAAGTGTTAATGCTTTGGTCCGGTACTCTATTAAAAGGAGGCCTTAATATTCCTTAGTTTCCAATAGGACCACGCTACCACGGGAGGATAGGACAAAAGATGTCATGCAAGTTCTTTTCCATAAGCATGTATGACTATATTCGGAATACATGCCTACATTACATTGATGAACTGGAGCTAGTTCTGTGTCACCCTATGTTATAACTATTGCATGAGGGATCGCATCCGACATAATCATCCACTACTGATCCATTGCCTATGAGCTTTTCATATATTGATCTTTGGTTAGTTACTTTTCCGTTGCCACTGTTACGATTGCAACAAAATTGCTATTGTTACTTTTGCTACTGTTACCATTACTTCCATATTACTTTGCTACTAAATACTTTGCTGCAGATATTAAGTCTTTCAGGTGCGGTTGAATCGACAACTCAACTGTCAATATTTGAGAATATTCTTTGGCTCCCCTTGTGCCGAATCAATAAATTTGGGTTGAATACTCTATCCTCGAAAACTGTTGTGATCCCCTATACTTGTGGGTTATCAAGACTATTTTCTGGTGCCATTGCCGGGGAGCATAGCTCTATTCTTTGAGTCACTTGGGATTTATATCTGTTGATCACTATGAATAACTTGAAAGATAAAAGAACCAAGATTTTTTCCTCAGCTACGAGGGGAGGTAAGGAACTGCCATCTAGCTCTGCACTTGATTCACCTTTTGTTTTGAGTAAACTTGCGACACCTACACATGCTATTGATTTTGATAGGTCACATGTTATTGATGATGCCACTTCTGCTTTGCATGATACTTCTGATGAAACTACTTCTATGCTTGATAATATTGTGCCATTAGGTGAATTTCTTGATGAACAACTTGCTAGGGTTAGAGAGAATGAAATTATTGAAACTGATAATATTAATGAAAGTGATGATGAAGATTGCCCCCCTAGATATGAATTGCCTGTTGTGTCTGAGGGTTATATTATGGATGAAGAAACCGCTAGAGAGTTTTTAGCTTGCAATGATAGATATGATCTTAAGAAATCGTTAGCTAAGCTAAAGGAAAAGTCTTTGAATGCTGGAATGAAATATGACCCTGCTTTTGCTACTTCACCTATTTGTATTTCCGATAAGGATTATGATTTCTCTGTCGATCCTGAGTTAATTACTTTGGTTGAGTCTGATCCTTTTTATGGCTATGAATCTGAAACTGTTGTGGCACATCTTACTAAATTAAATGATATAGCCACCCTGTTCACTAATGATGAGAAAACTCACTATTACTTTGTCCTTAAGTTATTTCCGTTCTCATTAAAGGGTGATGCTAAAATATGGTTCAATTCTCTTGATCCTGGTTGTGTGCGTAGTCCCCAGGATATGATTTATTACTTCTCTGCTAAATATTTCCCCGCTCATAAGAAACAAGCTGCCTTAAGGGAAATATATAATTTTGTGAAAATTGAAGAAGAGAGTCCCCCACAAGCTTGGGGGAGGCTTCTCCAATTACTTAATGCTTTGCCTGATCATCCTCTCAAGAAAAATGAAATACTTGATATCTTTTATAATGGACTAACTGATGCTTCCAGAGACCACCTGGATAGTTGTGCTGGTTGTGTTTTCAGTGACAGAACTGTTGATCAAGCTGAATTGCTATTGAATAATATGTTGAGTAATGAAAATGATTGGACACTTCATGAACCAACTCCTAAGCCAACTCCAAAGAAAAGGGGTATTCTATTTCTCAGTCCTGAAGATATGCAAGAGGCAAAGAAATCTATGAAAGAAAAGGGTATTAAAGCTGAAGATGTTAAGAATTTACCACCTATTAAAGAAATACATGGTCTTGATAACCCGACATAGGTAGTGAAGGTAAATTCTCTCTATAGATTTGATGAAGGTGACATTCCTCATAATAAGTCTGCTAGCCAATGCTTAGACGAGTTTGATAATTTTATTGTTAAACAAGAAAACTTCAATGCTTATGTTGGTAGACAATTGAAACGCAATGCTTATATGATTGAACACTTGAGTGATTATATGTCTAGAGTTAAAGGTGAACTTAAACTTATTAGTAAACATGCTTCTATGGTTACCACTCAAGTAGAACAAGTACTTAAGGCTCAGAATGATTTGCTCAATGAATTAAATAATAAGAAAAATGATAATGCTGTTAGAGTTGTGACTAGAGGGGGGTAAATGACTCAGGAACCTTTGTATCCTGAGGGCCACCCTAAGATAATTGAGCAAGATTCTCAGAGAACAAATGTTGATGCACCTAGTTCTTCTAAGAAGAAGAAAAAGAAAAATGATAGGACTTTGCAAGTTTCTGGTGAACCTGTTGCTGACACACCTCAGAATTCCAATGATATTTCTATTTCTGATGCTGAAACACAATCTAGTAATGAACATGAACCTAGTGATAATATTAATGATGATGTTCATGTTGATGCTCAACATAGCAATAACAATGATGTAGAGATTGAACCTGCCGTTGATCTTAATAACCCACAATCAAAGAATCAACATTATGATAAGAGAGACTTCGTTGCTTGGAAGCACGAGAAAGAAAGAGAACCATGGGTTCAGAAACCCATGCATTTTCCTCCTAAACCATCCAAGAAAAAGGATGATGAGGATTTTGAGCGCTTTGCTAAAATGATTAGACCTATCCTTTTGCATATGCGTTTGACTGATATGCTTAAAATGAACCCTTATGCTAAGTACATGAAGGATATTGTTACTAATAAAAGAAAGATACGAGAAGCTAAAATTGCCACCATGCTTGCTAATTACAGTTTTAAGGGTGGAATACCAAAGAAACTAGGAGATCCAGGAGTACCAACTATACCATGCTCCATTAAGAGAAGCTATGTTAAAACTGCTTTATGTGATCTCGGAGCCGGTGTTAGTGTTATGCCTCTCTCTTTATATCGTAGACTTGATTTGAATAAGTTGACACCTACTACAATATCTTTGCAGATGGCTGATAAATCAACTACTATACATGTCGGTATTTGTGAGGATGTGCATGTGGTGGTTGCAAACGTTACTATTTTAACGGACTTTGTTATTCTTGATATTCCCGAGGATGATAGTATGTCTATTATTCTTGGTAGACCCGTTTTGAATACTGCAGGGGCTGTTATTGATTGCAATAAAGGCAATGTCACTTTTCAGGTTAATGGTAATGAGCATACGGTACACTTTCCGAGGAAACAACCTCAAGTACATAGTATCAATTCTATTGGAAAATTTTCATCGATTATTATTGGAGGTTTTGAATTTCCTCTTCCTACTGTCAAGAAGGAATATGATATTCTTATTGTTGGGGACATGCATATCCCCATTGAGGTAACCTAGTGTTATTCGAAAATTCTTCGGTTTCATGCAATTCGGAAAGAGTTTTGTTAACAAGACTTGATCAACCTTGTTAGTGGATTTCTTTTGATGAGCATGAGATGGATGAAGTTAGAAAGCACAACTCTCTGTACCCTTCTTTTAGAGCATTTCTAGTAGTACCCCTAAACCCTCAAACCCTCAAAAATAACCGTTTTTTTACGGGTTGAGACGAAAAATTCCCAAAGAATAGAACCCCTTAACCCTTAAACCCTCAAAAAAATTAGGGGCTCAACCGCTATTCTCCTTCCCAGCTTGTAGAAACAGGGGTTGGCCAGCCCAACCCCTCCCCGACCCGGTTCCCTCACCAACGACGTGCTGGAGGGAGTTTTCAGCTCCCCCTCCCCGGATCCGGCCGCTGCCGGCCTCCGGCTGCCCTCCCGCCGCACCGTGCCCCGGCGCTCCATCCCCGACCGCCCCTCCGCCTCCCCGACCCGCCGCGCACCGCCCTGCCCCGCCGCCTCCCCGCCCCGGCCGCGCGTCCTCCTCCCCGCCCCGGCGTCCCCTCCCGCCTCCCTTGCGCTGCCACGGCCCGGCCGCCCTCCCGCCTCCCCTTCCGCCCTGACCGGCCGCCTAGGAGCCGGCATCGAGGAGCCGCGCCCCGGTCGCCTAGGCCGTCCAAGCCGCGCCGCCGCCCTGCCTTCCAGTTGGCCGCCCCTCCCGCCCTGCCTCGGCCGCCCTCCCGCCATCCAAGCCGCGCCCCGACCGCCCTCCCGCCGGCCGCCGACGCCGCCTCCTCCCAGGTGAGGTATGTGCTTTTTTTTCATTTTGTTTCATTTTCTTTATTGTTTCATTTTTAGCACTAATTAGTGATTGCCCTTTGCAGATGGAGATGAACAATGAGGAGATTGTCATGGACTCGATGTCCGATTTGTCGGATTGGTCGACATCCGATGATTCCGACATTGATGAGTTGTTGCAAGACGACGACGTCGAGATGATGAGCCTCCTCATCGAGGTGCAATCGTTTGAATACCGCGTGAAGCTGATGGATCAGAGGAGAGGGTCAAAGATGGGGCGAGTCACCATCTACCGGAACCGCGCTCTCAGACACGAGCATTTGATGGAAGACTACTTCACGGAGGTACCTACATACCCTCCTCGTCTCTTCCGCAGAAGGTACTGAATGCGGCGTAGTTTGTTTGTGAAGATTGTCACTGATTGTGAGGCCGCCTCCTATTACTTTAAACGTCGTAGATCCACCGCCGGTATCATGGGGTTTAGTGCATATCAAAAGATATCGGCGGCAATGCGGGTACTCACTTATGGCATACCCATGGATTATACCGACGAGTATCTTCGCATTGGGCAAGATACAACCACGGAGTCAGTCCGTAGGTTTGCCAAGTTGGTCATCCGGTTGTACGGTGAGCAGTATCTTCGGGCACCAAACGAGGAAGATACAAAGAGATTAATGGAAATGAATGAAAAAAGGGGATGGCCGGGGATGCTTGGTAGTCTTGATTGCATGCATTGGAGGTGGAAAATTTGCCCAAAGGCATGGCACGGAATGTATTGCGGTAAAATCCGTGATGCTACCATTGTGCTTGAGGCCGTAGCATCTCAGGACACATGGATTTGGCATGCATTCTTTAGGTTGCCGGGAACACTCAATGATATCAATATCCTCAATAGATCTCCTTTGTTCAAAAGATTAATTTCTAGGGATGCTCTAGCTTGCAACTACAAAATCATGGACAATGAGTACTCAATGGGATACTATCTCACCGATGGCATCTATCCCGAGTGGGCAACTCTTGTGAAGTCCATCAAGGAGAAAAATGGGGTGCCCTTAACAAGAAAAGAGGCTCATTTCACCAAGGCACAAGAGGTAGCCCGCAAGGATATTGAGAGAGCTTTCGGTGTTTTGCAAGCAAGGTTTGCCATAGTTCGTGGTCCAGCTCGGTTTTGGGACAAAAAAACCTTGGTGAACATCATGAAATGTTGTGTGATTCTACACAACATGATCCTAGAGGATGAGAGAGGGTTAAACCTCCCTTGTTTCTATGACAATGTTGGTACCCGTGTGCAACCAGAAAGAAACCCTTCTCGCATACACGCTTTTCTTCAAGCACATCGTGATATTGAGGATGCAACCACTCATGATCGGCTCCGGGATGATCTAGTAGAGCACCACTGGCAGTTGGATGGGCGGTGCATTGGCCCATGATGTATCTTTGTTTTACTTTTCTATGTCCTATTTGATTCGAACAATTAGTGTAATTTGCTCAAACATTGTTGTAATAATTTGAATGATTATTGTTTTATTCGGTGTTGTAATAATAACTAGAATGATTATTGTTTTATGTCAAATGTGATGGAATTTGTGATGTCATATGATGAAATGTGTGATATATGAAATGACAGTTTTAAAGGTTGGGGTTGAGGCAAAGACTAGAACCCTCAAATCCAACCCTTAAAGCAGTTTAAGGGTTGGGTTTGAGGGTTCTAGTCTTTGCCCCTCTTTTTCAACCCTTAAAAGTGTCAAAAACTGGCACTTCTGAACCCTTAAAACTGCTATAAGGGTTTGAGGGTTCTACTAGTAATGCCCTTACTTTCTGTTATTCACATGAAATAAAGTAAAAATAGTATTTTCTGTCTGTTTTCTGAATTATCCTTGCAATAAAAAATACCATGAAAACAAAAGTTCTCCACATGCCCTGAAAATGAATTTGATTTTTTCTAGAATATTTAAGAACAATTAGCACTGAGAACACACCAGGGGGACCCACCATGTGCCTACGAGGGTGGAGGGCGCGCCCCCTGCCTCATGGACCCCACGTGGGTCCCCTCCACTTATTCCTGCACCCACACACTTCGCCTTCCTCCAAAAAAATCATCCACCAGCTCAAACCCAAGCTCTAGCTCATCTTGCTGCCATTTTCGATCTCCTTTCTCAAAGCTCCATTCACAAAACTGCTTTGGGGGATTGTTCTTTGGTATGTGACTCTTCCAATGGTTCAATACTTGTGGGTTCTCAAGACTATTTTCTGGCGCTGTTGCCGGGGAGCATAGCTCTATTCTTTGAGTCACTTGGGATTTATATCTGTTGATCACTATGAAGAACTTGAAAGATAAAAGAACCAAGATTTTTCCCTCAACTATGAGGGGAGGTAAGGAACTGCCATCTAGCTCGACACTTGATTCACCTTTTGTTTTGAGTAAACTTGCGACACCTACACATGCTATTGATTCTGATAGGTCGCATGTTATTGATGATGCCACTTTTGCTTTTGCATGATACTTATGATGAAACTACTTCTATGCTTGATAATACTGTGCCATTAGGTGAATTTCTTGATGAACAACTTGCTAGGGTTAGAGAGAATGAAATTATTGAAACTGATAATATTGATGAAAGTGATGATGAAGATTCTCCCCCTAGATATGAATTACCTGTTGTGCCTGAGGGTTATGTTATGGATGAAGAAACTACTAGAGACTTTTTAGCTTGCAATGATAGATATGATCTTAAGAAATTATTAGCTAAGCTGAAGGAAAAGACTTTGAATGCTAGAATGAAATATGACCCTGCTTTTGCTACTTCACATATCTGTATTTCCGATAAGGATTATGATTTCTCTGTCGATCCTGAGTTAATTACTTTGGTTGAGTCTGATCCTTTTTATGGCTATGAATCTGAAAATGTTGTGGCACATCTTACTAAATTAAATGATATAGCCACCCTGTTCACTAATGATGAGAAAACTCGCTATTACTTTGTCCTTAAGTTATTTCCGTTCTCATTAAAGGGTGATGCTAAAATATGGTTCAATTCTCTTGATCCTGGTTGTGTGCGTAGTCCCCAGGATATGATTTATTACTTCTCTGCTAAATATTTCCCCGCTCATAAGAAACAAGCTGCCTTAAGGGAAATATATAATTTTGTGCAAATTGAAGAAGAGAGTCTCCCACAAGCTTGGGGGAGGCTTCTCCAATTACTTAATGCTTTGCCTGATCATCCTCTCAAGAAAAATGAAATACTTGATATCTTTTATAATGGACTAACTGATGCTTCCAGAGACCACCTGGATAGTTGTGCTGGTTGTGTTTTCAGTGACAGAACTGTTGATCAAGCTGAATTGCTATTGAATAATATGTTGAGTAATGAAAATGATTGGACACTTCATGAACCAACTCCTAAGCCAACTCTAAAGAAAAGGTGTATTCTATTTATCAGTCCTGAAGATATGCAAGAGGCAAAGAAATCTATGAAAGAAAAGGGTATTAAAGCTGAAGATGTTAAGAATTTACCACCTATTGAAGAAATACATGGTCTTGATAACCCGACATAGGTAGTGAAGGTAAATTCTCTCTATAGATTTGATAAAGGTGATATTCCTCGTAATAAGTGTGCTAGCCAATGCTTTGACAAGTTTGATAATTTTATTGTTAAGCAAGAAAACTTCAATGCTTATGTTGGTAGACAATTGAAATGCAATTCTTATATGATTGGACACTTGAGTGATTATATGTCTAGAGTTAAAGGTGAACTTAAACTTATTAGTAAACATGCTTCTATGGTGACCACTCAAGTAGAACAAGTACTTAAGGCTCAGAATGATTTGCTCAATGAATTAAATAATAAGAAAAATGATAATGTTGTTAGAGTTGTGACTAGAGGGGGTAAAATGACTCAGGAAACTTTGTATCCTGAGGGCCACCCTAAGAGAATTGAGCAAGATTCTCAGAGAACTAATGTTGATGCACCTAGTTCTTCTAAGAAGAAGAAAAAGAAAAATGATAGGACTTTGCAAGTTTCTGGTGAACCTGTTGTTGACACACCTCAGAATCCCAATGATATTTCTATTTCTAATGCTGAAACACAATCTGGTAATGAACATGAAGCTAGTGATAATATTAATGATGGTGTTCACGTTGATGCTCAACCTAGCAATAACAATGATGTAGATATTGAACCTGCTGTTGATCTCAATAACCCACAATCAAAGAATCAATGTTATGATAAGAGAGACTGTGTTGCTTGGAAGCACGGTAAAGAAAGAGAACCATGGGTTCAGAAACCCATACCTTTTCCTCCTAAACCATCCAAGAAAAAGGATGATGAGGATTTTGAGCGCTTTGCTGAAATGATTAGACCTATCTTTTTGCATATGCGTTTGACTAATATGCTTAAAATGTACCGTTATGCTAAGTACATGAAGGATATTGTTACTAATAAAAGAAAGATACTGGAAGCTAAAATTTCCACCATGCTTGCTAATTACACTTTTAAGGGTGGAGTACCAAAGAAACTAGGAGATCCAGGAGTACCAACTATACCATGCTCCATTAAGAGAAACTATGTTAAAACTGCTTTATGTGATCTCAGAGCCGATGTTAGTGTTATGCCTCTCTCTTTATATCGTAGACTTGATTTGAATAAGTTGACACCTACTGAAATACCTTTGCAAATGGCTGATAAATCAACTGCTATACCTGTCGGTATTTGTGAGGATGTGCCTATGGTGGTTGCAAACGTTACTATTTTAATGGACTTTGTTATTCTTGATATCCGAGGACGATAGTATGTCTATTATTCTTGGTAGACCCTTTTTGAATACTGTAGGAGCTAATATTGATTTCAACAAAGGCAATGTCACTTTTCATGTTAATGGCAATGAGCATACCGTACACTTTCTGAGGAAACAACCTCAAGTCCATAGTATCAATTCTATTGGAAAAATTTCATCGATTATTATTGGAGGTTTTAAATTTCCTCTTCCTACTGTCAAGAAGGAATATGATATTCTTATTGTTGGGGACATGCATATCCCCATTGAGGTAACCTAGTGTTATTCGAAAATTCTTCGGTTTCATGCAATTCAGAAAGAGTTTTGTTAACAAGACTTGATCAACCTTGTTAGTGGATTCCTTTTGATGAGCATGAGATGGATGAAGTTAGAAAGCACAACTCTCTGTACCCTTCTTTTACTTTCTGTTATTCAGATGAAATAAAGTAAAAATAGTATTTTCTATTTGTTTTCTGAATTATCCTTGCAATAAAAAATACCATGAAAATAAAAGTTCTCCACATGCCCTGGAAATGAAATGTGATTTTTTTCTAGAATATTTAAGAACTATTAGCACTGAGAACACACCAGGGGGACCCACCATGTGCCTACGAGGGTGGAGGGCGCGCCCCCTGCCTCGTGGACCCCACGTGGGTCCCCTCCACTTATTCCTGCACCCACACACTTTGTCTTCCTCCAAAAAATCATCCACGAGCTCAAACCCGAGTTCTATCTCATCTTGCTGCCATTTTTGATCTCCTTGCTCAAAGCTCCATTCACAAAACTGCTTTGGGGGATTGTTCTTCGGTATGTGTCTCCTCCAATGGTCCAATACTTTCGGGTTATCAAGACTATTTTCTGGCGCCGTTGCCAGGGAGCATAGCTCTATTCTTTGAGTCACTTGGGATTTATATCTGTTGATCACAATGAAGAACTTGAAAGATAAAAGAACCAAGATTTTTCCCTCAACTACGAGGGGAGGTAAGGAACTGCCATCTAGCTCTGCAGTTGATTCACCTTTTGTTTTGAGTAAACTTGTGACACCTACACATGCTATTGGTTCTGATAGGTCGCATGTTATTGATGATGCCACTTCTGCTTTGCATGATACTTATGATGAAACTACTTCTATGCTTGATAATACCGTGCCATCAGGTGAATTTCTTGATGAACAACTTGCTAGGGTTAGAGAGAATGAAATTATTGAAACTGATAATATAGATGAAAGTGATGATGAATATTCTCCCCCTAGATATGAATTACCTGTTGTGCCTGAGGGTTATGTTATGGATGAAGAAACTGCTAGAGACTTTTTAGCTTACAATGATAGATATGATCTTAAGAAATTATTAGCTAAGCTGAAGGAAAAGTCTTTGAATGCTGGAATGATATATGACCCTGCTTTTGCTACTTCACCTATCTGTATTTCGTATAAGGATTATGATTTCTTTGTCGATCCTGAGTTAATTACTTTGGTTGAGTCTGATCCTTTTTATGGCTATGAATCTGAAACTGTTGTGGCACATCTTGCTAAATTAAATGATATAGCCACCCAGTTCACTAATGATGAGAAAACTCGCTATTACTTTGTCCTTAAGTTATTTCCTTTATAGAGGGTGATGCTAAAATATGGTTTAATTCTCTTGATCATGGTTGTGTACGTAGCCCATAGGATATAATTTATTACTTCTCTGCTAAACATTTCCCCGCTTATAAGAAACAAGCTGCCTTAAGGGAAATATATAATTTTGTGCAAATTGAAGAAGATAGTCTCCCACAAGCTTGGGGAGGCTTCTCCAATTACTTAATGCTTTGCCTGATCATCCTCTCAAGAAAAATGAAATACTTGATATCTTTTATAATGGACTAACTGATGCTTCCAGAGACCACCTGGATAGTTGTGCTGGTTGTGTTTTTAGGGAAAGAACTGTTGATCAAGATGAATTGCTATTGAATAATATGTTGAGTAATGAAAATGATTGGACACTTCCTGAACCAACTCCTAAGCCAACTCCGAAGAAAATGGGTATTCTATTTTCCTCAGTCCTGGCGATATGCAAGAGGCAAAGAAATCTATGAAAGAAAAGGGTATTAAAGCTGAAGATGTTAAAAATTTACCACCTATTGAAGAAATACATGGTCTTGATAACCCGACATAGGTAGTGAAGGTAAATTCCCTATAGATTTGAAGAAGGTGATATTCCTCGTAATAAGTTTGCTAGCCAATG
This sequence comes from Triticum aestivum, assembly GCF_018294505.1. Lineage (NCBI taxonomy): Eukaryota > Viridiplantae > Streptophyta > Magnoliopsida > Poales > Poaceae > Triticum > Triticum aestivum. The sequence goes on from NC_057800.1 coordinate 453,420,075, forward strand.
CTTAGACGAGTTTGATAATTTTATTTTTAAACAAGAAAACTTCAATGCTTATGTTGGTAGATAATTGAAACGCAATGCTTATATGATTGAACACTTGAGTGATTATATGTCTAGATTTAAAGGTGAACTTAAACTTATTAGTAAACATGCTTCTATAGTTACCACTCAAGTAGAACAAGTACTTAAGGCTCAGAATGATTTGCTCAATGAATTAAATAATAAGAAAAATGATAATTCTATTAGAGTTGTGACTAGAGGGGGTAAAATGACTCAGGAACCTTTGTATCCTGAGGGCCACCCTAAGAGAATTGAGCAATATTCTCAGAGAACTAATGTTGATGCACCTAGTTCTTCTAAGAAAAAGAAAAAGAAAAATGATAGGACTTTGCACGCTTCTAGTGAACCTGTTGTTGACACACCTGAGAATCCCAATGATATTTCTATTTCTGATGATGAAACACAATCTAGTAATGAACATGAACCTAGTGATAATATTAATGATGATGTTCATGTTGATGCTCAACCTAGCAATAACAATGATGTAGAGATTGAACCTACTGTTTATCTTGATAACCCACAATCAAAGAATCAACGTTATGATAAGAGATACTTCGTTGCTAGGAAGTATGATAAAGAAAGAGAACCATGGGTTCATAAACCCATGCCTTTTCCTCCTAAACCATCCAAGAAAAAGGATGATGAGGATTTTGAGCGCTTTGCTGAAATGATTAGACCTATCTTTCTGCGTATGCGTTTGACTGATATGCTTAAAATGAACCCTTATGCTAAGTACATGAAGGATATTGTTACTAATAAAAGAAAGATACCGGAAGCTGAAATTTCCACCATGCTTGCTAATTACACTTTTAAGGGTGGAATACCAAAGAAGCTAGGAGATCCAGGAGTACCAACTATACCATGCTCCATTAAGAGAAACTATGTTAAAACTGCTTTATGTGATCTCGGAGCCGGTGTTAGTGTTATGCCTCTCTCTTTATATCATAGACTTGATTTGAATAAGTTGACACCTACTGAAATATCTTTGCAAATGGTTGATAAATCAACTGCTATACCCGTCGGTATTTGTGAGGATGTGCATGTGGTGGTTGCAAACGTTACTATTTTAACGGACTTTGTTATTCTTGATATTCCCAAGGATGATAGTATGTCTATTATTCTTGGTAGACCCTTTTTGAATACTGCAGGGGCTGTTATTGATTGCAACAAAGGCAATACCACTTTTCATGTTAATGGTAATGAGCATACGATACACTTTCCGAGGAAACAACCTCAAGTCCATAGTATCAATTCTATTGGAAAAATTTCATCGATTATTATTGGAGGTTTCGAATTTCCTCTTCCTACTATCAAGAAGGATTATGATATTCTTATTGTTGGGGACATGCATATCCCCATTGAGGTAACCTAGTGTTATTCGAAAATTCTCCGGTTTCATGCAATTCGGAAAGAGTTTGTTAACAAGACTTGATCAACCTTGTTAGTGGATTCATTTTGATGAGCATGAGATGGATGAAGTTAGAAAGCACAACTCTCTGTACCCTTCTTTTACTTTCTGTAATTTAGATTAAATAAAGTAAAATAGTATTTTCTGTCTGTTTTCTGAATTATCATTGCAATAAAAATACCCCAAAAATAAAAGTTCTCCAAATGCCCTGAAAATGAAATATGATTTTTCTAGAATATTTAAGAACAATTGGCACTGAGAACACACCAGGGGGACCCACCATGTGCCCACGAGGGTGGAGGGCGCGCCCACTCCCTGGGCGCGCCCCTGCCTCCTGGACCCCATGTGGGTCCCTTCCACTTATTCATGCACCCATACACTTCGTCTTCCTCCAGAAAAAATCATCCACTAGCTCAAACTCGAGTTCTAGCTCATCTTGCTGCCATTTTCGATCTCCTTGCTCAAAGCTCCATTCGCAAAACTGCTTTGGGGGATTGTTCTTCGGTATGTGACTCCTCCAATGGTCCAATTAGTTTTTGTTATAGTGCTTTATTTATTACAAATTTTTGCTGCTTAGGTGACCCTGTTCTTGAGCTTGCATGTCAAATTTATGTGGTCAAAAGTAGTTCTATTGCATGATATGGCCTCTAGGCACTTGTGGGAGTAATTGCTATCAATCTTGTTGAGTTGGGTTCACTTTTATTTTAAGTTACTAAAATTTTCAGAAATTGATGAAGAGATTTTTGAGAGGCCCTTCGAGCCGAAGCTCGAAGGATAAGCAAAGTGAAGAGAATAAGAAGCCCAAATATAATCTCCCTCACACTGCGGAGGTTCGACCATGCAAATGGCCTTGTGATGAGTTCTTGAGAGCAGCCGGGATTCATGATGACTTCTATTATATGGCTGAGAATGCGGGCCTCATCAACTTCCTCCACGACCAGCGCGAACAACATGTACCTTGTTCTGCTAGAGGCCATTTATGCCTACCAGAGCCTGACATCAGCTCCAGAGCCCGAGCCAGAGCCACCCCTTGATCCCCACCACCAATTTGTTTATCAGTGGGATCCGGAGGAGATTGCCAACCAGTGGCACCCAGAGGACACTCCTCCGTACATCGGATAGGGCGGCTTTGAGCCGTGGCCATAGACCAACTTAGTCCAAAAGCCTAAGCTAGTAAGTATTTCTCACCGACATTACATTCATGTTCACACACTCATGCCAGTTGTTGGTACTCATACTTTTTCATTGTATCATCCATGCTAGTTTAATTTCTTTTTAAGCTTTCTTCTTGTGTGTTTTAAAAACCTTAAGAAAAACCAAAAAAAATAGTTGTAGCTTTTAGCTAGTTTATTTCCCATGCCTTGTAGTGGTAGTAATTAAAAGGAAAACCCAAAAAGATTTCTCGTTCTTCTTTTGCTTGTTGGGAGCTTTTCCGTGTAAATAGTTTTGTTTCTTTTCTTTTGTTTGGGGGTCGAGAGGAGAAGACCATGATGAAAATGTTGAGTGGTTCTCATATGCATTATTGTTGATCTAACAAGGAGCCCATATTACCTTGTCTTCTCCCTTGAATTGAATGCTTGCAGATTCCAGCTTAGTCCAATGCACGTGCACTCTTATTATTATCCACACTATTCGGTTGTGCAAGTGAAAGGCAATAATGACGATATATGATGAACTAATTGAGATGAGAGAAGCTGATAATTAGAGATTATAGTTGCTCATGCCATGCTTAATTTGCTAGTAGTTTATAATGGTTTACCTTGCGTGCCAACATGCTGTTAAAATGGTTGTGATGTGGTATGATAGGGTGGTATCCTCCTTTGAACGATTCGAGTGGCTTGACTTGGCACATGTTCACGCATGTAGTTGAAACAAAATCAACATAGACTCCACGATATTTATGTTCACAGTGAATTATATCCTACTCATGCTTGCATTCAATGTTGATTAATTTTAATGCATGTTCATGACTGTTGTCGCTCTCTAGCTGGTCGCTTCCCAGTCTCTTTATAGCCTTCACTTGTACTAAGCGGGAATACTGCTTGTGCATCCACATCCATAAACCTCAAAAGTTATTTCATTTGAGTCCACCATACCTTCCTATATGCGGTATCTACGTGCCGTTCCAAGTAAATTTGTATGTGCCAAACTCTAAACCTTCAAATGAAATTCTGTTTTGTATGCTCGAATAGCTCATGTATCAACTAGGGCTGTCTATATCTTCCATAGGTGGGTTATTCTCAAGAGGAGTGGACTCCTTGAAGGAAATATGCCCTAGAGGCAATAATAAAGTTATTATTTATTTCCTTATATCATGATAAATGTTTATTATTCATGCTAGAATTATATTAACCGGAAACATAATACATGTGTGAATACATAGACAAACAGAGTGTCACTAGTATGCCTCTACTTGACTAGCTCGTTAATCAAAGATGGTTATGTTTCCTAACCATGGACAAAGAGTTGTTATTTGATTAACGGGATCACATCATTAGTTGAATGATCTGATTGACATGACCCATTCCATTAGCTTAGCACCCGATCGTTTAGTATGTTGCTATTGCTTTCTTCATGACTTATACATGTTCCTATGACTATGAGATTATGCAACTCCCGTTTGCCAGAGGAACACTTTGTGTGCTACCAAACGTCACAACGTAACTGGGTGATTATAAAGGAGCTCTACAGGTGTCTCCAAAGGTACATGTTGGGTTGGCGTATTTCGAGATTAGGATTTGTCACTCCGATTGTCGGAGAGGTATCTCTGGGCCCTCTCGGTAATGCACATCACTTAAGCCTTGCAAGCATTGCAACTAATGAGTTAGTTGCGGGATGATGTATTACAGAACGAGTAAAGAGACTTGCCGGTAACGAGATTGAACTAGGTATTGGATACCGACGATCGAATCTCGGGCAAGTAACATACCGATGACAAAGGGAACAACGTATGTTGTTATGCGGTCTGACCGATAAAGATCTTCGTAGAATATGTAGGAGCCAATATGAGCATCCAGGTTCCGCTATTGGTTATTGACCGGAGACGTGTCTCGGTCATGTCTACATTGTTCTCGAACCCGTAGGGTCCGCACGCTTAAGGTTACGATGACAGTTATATTATGAGTTTATGCATTTTGATGTACCGAAGGTTGTTCGGAGTCCCGGATGTGATCACGGACATGACGAGGAGTCTCGAAATGGTCGAGACATAAAGATTGATATATTGGAAGCCTATGTTTGGATATCGGAAGTGTTCCGGGTGAAATCGGGATTTTACCGGAGTACCGGGAGGTTACCGGAACCCCCCGGGAGCTATATGGGCCTAAGTGGGCCTTAGTGGAAAAGAGAAGGGGCAGCCCAAGATGGGCCGCGCGCCCCTCCCCTCCCTTGGTCCGAATAGGACAAGGAGAGGGGGCCGGCCCCCTCTCTCTTTTCCCCCCTCCGCGAATCCTATTCCAACTAGGATTGGGGGGGGGGGAATCCTACTCCCAGAGGGAGTAGGACTCCTCCTGGCGCGCCTCTCCTAGGCCGGCCGCACCCCCCCTTGAGCCTTGATATACGGAGGCAGGGGCACCCCAGAGAAACACAAGTTGATCCACGTGATCATATTCTTAGCCGTGTGCGGTGCCCCCTTCCACCATAGTCCTCGATAATATTGTAGCGGTGCTTAGGCGAAGCCCTGCTGCAGTAGTACATCAAGATCGTCACCACGCCGTCGTGCTGACAGAACTCTTCCCCGACACTTTGCTGGATCGGAGTCCGGGGATCGTCATCGAGCTGAATGTGGGCTAGAACTCGGAGGTGCCGTAGTTTCGGTGCTTGATCGGTCGGGCCGTGGAGACGTACGACTACATCAACCAAACGCTTCCGTTGTCGATCTACAAGGGTACGTAGATCATACTCTCCCCTCTCGTTGCTATGCATCACCATGATCTTGCGTGTGCGTAGGAAATTTTTTTGAAATTACTACGAAACCCAACAGTGGCATCCGAGCCTAGGTTTTATATGTTGATGTTATATGCACGAGTAGAACACAAGTGAGTTGTGGGCGATATAAGTCATACTGCTTACCAGCATGTCATACTTTGGTTCGGCGGTATTGTTGGACGAAGCGGCCCGGACCGACATTACGCGTACGCTTACGCGAGACCGGTTCTCCCGACGTGCTTTGCACATAGGTGGCTTGCGGGTGACAGTTTCTCCAACTTTAGTTGAACCGAGTGTGGCTACGCCCGGTCCTTGCGAAGGTTAAAACAGCACCAACTTGACAAACTATCGTTGTGGTTTTGATGCGTAGGTAAGATTGGTTCTTGCTTAAGCCCGTAGCAGCCACGTAAAACTTGCAACAACAAAGTAGAGGACGTCTAACTTGTTTTTGCAGGGCATGTTGTGATGTGATATGGTCAAAACGTGATGAGATATAAGTTGTTGTATGAGATGATCATGTTTTGTTAAAGTTATCGGCAACTGGCAAAAGCCTTATGGTTGTCTCTTTATTGCATAAGATGCAAGCGCCAAATAATTGCTTTACTTTATCGCTATGCGATAGCAATAGTTGCAAGAGCAATAGTTGGCGAGACGACCGTGTGACGACACATTGATATAGATCAAGATGATGGAGATCATGGTGTCATGCCGGTGACGATAGAGATCATGACAGTACTTTGGAGATGGAGATCAAAGGCGCAAGATGATGATGGCCATATCATGTCACATATTTTGATTGCATATGATGTTTATCTTTTATACATCTTATTTTGCTTAGTTTGACGGTAGCATTTTAAGATGATCTCTCACTAATTATCAAGAAGTGTTCTCCCTGAGTATGCACCGTTGCGAAAGTTCTTCGTGCTGAGACACCACGTGATGATCGGGTGTGATAGGCTCTACGTTCAAATACAACGGGTGCAAAACAGTTGCACACGCGGAATACTCAGGTTATACTTGACGAGCCAAGCATATACAGATATGGCCTCGGAACACGGAGACCGAAAGGTCGAGCGTGAATCATATAGTAGATATGATCAACATAGTGATGTTCACCAATGAAACTACTCCATCTCACGTGATGATCGGACATGGTTTAGTTGATTTGGATCACGTGATCACTTAGAGGATTAGAGGGATGTCTATCTAAGTGGGAGTTCTTAAGTAATATGATTAAATTGAACTTAAATTTATCATGAACTTAGTCCTGGTAGTATTTTGCAAATCATGTTGTAGATCAATAGCTCGCGTTGTTGCTTCCCTGTGTTTATTTTGATATGTTCCTAGAGAAAATTGTGTTGAAAGATGTTAGTAGCAAAGATGCGGATTGGATCCGTGATCTGAGGTTTATCCTCATTGCTGCACAGAAGAATTATGTCCTTGATGCACCGCTAGGTGACAGACCTATTGCAGGAGCAGATGCAGACATTATGAACGTTTGGCTAGCTCAATATGATGACTACTTGATAGTTTAGTGCACCATGCTTAATGGCTTAGAATCGGGACTTCAAAGACGTTTTGAACGTCATGGACCATATGAGATGTTCCAGGAGTTGAAGTTAATATTTCAAGCAAATACCCGAGTTGAGAAATATGAAGTCTCCAACAAGTTCTATAGCTAAAAGATGGAGGAGAATCGCTCAACTAGTGAGCATGTGCCCAGATTGTCTGAGTACTACAATCGCTTGAATCAAGTGGGAGTTAATCTTCCAGATAAGATAGTGATTGACAGAATTCTCTAGTCACCATCACCAAGTTAGTAGAACTTCGTGATGAACTATGATATGCAAGGGATAACGGAAACGATTCCCAAGCTCTTCGTAATGCGGAAATTGATGAAGGTAGAAATCGAGAAAAACATCAAGTGTTGATGGTAGACAAGACCACTAGTTTCAAGAAAAGGGCAGAGGGAAGAAGGGGAACTTCAAAAAGAACAGCAAGCAAGTTGCTGCTCAAGTGAAGAAGCCCAAGTCTGATCCTAAGCCTGAGACTAAGTGCTTCTACTGCAAAGGGACTGGTCACTGGAAGCGGAACTACCCCAAGTGATTGGCAGATAAGAAGGATGGCAAAGTGAACATAAGTATATTTGATATACATGTTATTGATGTGTACTTTACTAGTGTTTATAGCAACCCCTCAGTATTTGATACTAGTTCAGTTGCTAAGATTAGTAACTCGAAACGGGAGTTGCAGAATAAACAGAGACTAGTTAAGGGTGAAGTGACGATGTGTGTTGGAAGTGGTTCCAAGATTGATATGATCATCATCGCACACTCCCTATAAATTCGGGATTAGTGTTGAACCTAAATAAGTGTTATTTGGTGTTTACGTTGAGCATGAATATGATTTGATCATGTTTATTGTAATACGGTTATTCATTTAAGTAAGAGAATAAATTGTTGTTCTGTTTACATGAATAAAACCTTATATGGTTACACACCCAATGAAAATAGTTCGTTGGATCTCGATCGTAGTGATACACATAATCATAATATTGAAACCAAAAGATGCAAAGTTAATAATGATAGTGCAACTTATTTGTAGCACTGCCGTTTAGGTCATATTGGTGTAAAGCGCATGAAGAAACTCCATGCTGATGGGCTTTTGGAATCACTTGATTATGAATCAGTTGATGCTTGCGAACCATGCCTCATGGGCAAGATGACTAAGACTCTGTTCTTCGGAACAATGGAGCGAGCAACAGATTTGTTGGAAATCATACATACTGATGTATGTGGTCCGATGAATATTGAGGCTCGCGATAGGTATCATTATTTTCTGATCTTCACAGATGATTTGAGCAGATATGAGTATATCTACTTGATGAAACAAAGGTCTGAAACATTTGAAAAGTTCAAAGAATTTCAGAGTGAAGTGGAGAATCATCGTAACAAAAATGAAAGTTTCTACGATATGATCGCAGAAGTAAAATATTTGAGTTACGAGTTTGGTCTTCAATTAAAACAATGTGGAATAGTTTCACAAACTCATGCCACCTGGAACACCACAGCATAATGGTGTGTCCGAATGTCATAACCGTACTTTATTAGATATGGTGCGATCTATGATGTCTCTTACCGATCTACCACTATCGTTTTGGGGTTATGCATTAGAGACAGCTGCATTCACGTTAAATAGGGCACCATCTAAGTCCGTTGAGACGACACAATCTGAACTGTGGTTTGGCAAGAAACCAAAGTTGTCGTTTCTTAAAGTTTGGGGTTGTGATGCTTATATGAAAAAGTTTCATCCTAATAAGCTCAAACCCAAATCGGAGAAATATGTCTTCATAGGATACCCAAAGGAGACTGTTGGGTACACCTTCTATCACAAATCCGAAGGCAAGACTTTTGTTGCTAAATTCGGAGTTTTTCTAGAGAAGGAGTTTCTCTCGAAAGAAGTGAGTGGGAGGAAAGTAGAACTTGATGAGGTAACTGTACCTGCTCCCTTATTGGAAAGTAGTTCATCACAGAAATCTGTTCCTGTGACTACTACACCAATTAGTGAGGAAGCTAATGATGATGATCATGTAACTTCAGATCAAGTTACTACCAAATCTCGTAGGTAAACCAGAGTGAGATCCGCACCAGAGTGGTACGGTAATCCTGTTCTGGAAGTCATGTTACTAGACCATGACGAACTTGCGAACTATGAGGAAGCGATGATGAGCCCAGATTCCGCGAAATGGTTTGAGGCCATGAAATCTGAGATATGATCCATGTATGAGAACAAAGTATGGACTTTGATGGATTTGCCCGATGATCGGCAAGCCATAGAAAATAAATGGATCTTCAAGAGGAAGACGGACGCTGATAGTAGTGTTACTATCTACAAAGCTAGAATTGTCGCAAAAGGTTTTCGACAAGTTCAAGGTGTTGACTACGATGAGATTTTCTCACTCGTATCTATGCTTAAGTCTGTCCGAATCATGTTAGCAATTGCCGCATTTTATGAAATCTGGCAAATGGATAAACAAAACTGCATTCCTTAATGGATTTACTAAAGAAGAGTTGTATACGATGCAACTAGAAGGTTTTGTCGATCCTAAAGGTGTTAACTAAATATGCAAGCTCCAGCGATCCATCTATGGACTGGTGCAAGAATCTCGGAGTTGGAATATACGCTTTGATAAGTTGATCAAAGCATATAGTTTTATACAGACTTGCGGTGAAGCCTGTATTTACAAGAAAGTGAGTGGGAGCACTACATCATTTCTGATAAGTATATGTGTATGACATATTGTTGATCGGAAATAATGTAGAATTATTCTGCAAAGCATAAAGGAGTGTTTGAAAGGAGTTTTTCAAAGAAAGACCTCGGTAAAGCTGCTTACATATTGAGTATCAAGATCTATAGAGATAGATCAAGACGCTTGATAAGTTTTTCAATGAGTACATACCTTGACAAGATTTTGAAGTAGTTCAAAATGGAACAGTCAAAGAAAAAGTTTCTTGCCTGTGTTACAAGGTGTGAAGTTGAGTAAGACTCAAAGCCCGACCACGGCAGAAGATAGAAAGAGAATGAAAGTCATTCCCTATGCCTCAGTCATAGGTTCTATAAAGTATGCCATGCTGTGTACCAGATCTATTGTATACCATACACTGTGTTAAGAGAGGGAGTACAATAGTGATCTAAGAGTAGATCAATGGACAGCGGTCAAAATTATCCTTACTGGAATAAGGATATGTTTCTCGATTATGGAGGTGACAAAAGGTTCGTCGTAAAGGGTTACGTCGATGCAAGCTTTGACACTGATCCAGATGACTCTAAGTCTCAATCTGGATACATATTGAAAGTGGGAGCAATTAGCTAGAGTAGCTCCATGCAGAGCATTGTTGACATAGAAATTTGCAAAATACATGCGGATCTGAATGTGGCAGACCCGTTGACTAAACTTCTCTCACAAGCAAAACATGATCACTTTTTGGGTCTTAATCACATAGCGATGTGAACTAGATTATTGAATCTAGTAAACCCTTTGGGTGTTAGTCACATGGAGATGTGAACCAATCACATAAAGATGTGAACTATTGATGTTAAATCACATGGCGATGTGATCTAGATTATTGACTCTAGTGCAAGTGGGAGACTGAAGGAAATATGCCCTAGAGGCAATAATAAAGTTATTATTTATTTCCTTATATCATGATAAATGTTTATTATTCATGCTAGAATTGTATTAACCGGAAACATAATACATGTGTGAATACATAGACAAACAGAGTGTCACTAGTATGCCTCTACTTGACTAGCTCGTTAATCAAAGATGGTTATGTTTCCTAACCATGGACAAAGAGTTGTTATTTGATTAACGGGATCACATCATTAGTGAATGATCTGATTGACATGACCCATTCCATTAGCTTAGCACCCGATCGTTTAGTATGTTGCTATTGCTTTCTTCATGACTTATACATGTTCCTATGACTATGAGATTATGCAACTCCCGTTTGCCGGAGGAACACTTTGTGTGCTACCAAACGTCACAACGTAACTGGGTGATTATAAAGGAGCTCTACAGGTGTCTCCAAAGGTACATGTTGGGTTGGCGTATTTCGAGATTAGGATTTGTCACTCCGATTGTCGGAGAGGTATCTCTGGGCCCTCTCGGTAATGCACATCACTTAAGCCTTGCAAGCATTGCAACTAATGAGTTAGTTGCGGGATGATGTATTACAGAACGAGTAAAGAGACTTGCCGGTAACGAGATTGAACTAGGTATTGGATACCGACGATCGAATCTCGGGCAAGTAACATACCGATGACAAAGGGAACAACGTATGTTGTTATGCGGTCTGACCGATAAAAGATCTTCGTAGAATATGTAGGAGCCAATATGAGCATCCAGGTTCCGCTATTGGTTATTGACCGGAGACGTGTCTCGGTCATGTCTACATTGTTCTCGAACCCGTAGGGTCCGCACGCTTAAGGTTACGATGACAGTTATATTATGAGTTTATGCATTTTGATGTACCGAAGGTTGTTCGGAGTCCCGGATGTGATCACGGACATGACGAGGAGTCTCGAAATGGTCGAGACATAAAGATTGATATATTGGAAGCCTATGTTTGGATATCGGAAGTGTTCCGGGTGAAATCGGGATTTTACCGGAGTACCGGGAGGTTACCGGAACCCCCCGGGAGCTATATGGGCCTAAGTGGGCCTTAGTGGAAAAGAGAAGGGGCAGCCCAAGATGGGCCGCGCGCCCCTCCCCTCCCTTGGTCCGAATAGGACAAGGAGAGGGGGTCGGCCCCCCTCTCTCTTTTCCCCCCTCCGCGAATCCTATTCCAACTAGGATTGGGGGGGGGGGGAATCCTACTCCCAGAGGGAGTAGGACTCCTCCTAGCGCGCCTCTCCTAGGCCGGCCGCTCCCCCCCTTGAGCCTTGATATACGGAGGCAGGGGCACCCCAGAGAAACACAAGTTGATCCACGTGATCATATTCTTAGCCGTGTGCGGTGCCCCCTTCCACCATAGTCCTCGATAATATTGTAGCGGTGCTTAGGCGAAGCCCTGCTGCAGTAGTACATCAAAATCGTCACCACACCGTCGTGCTGATGGAACTCTTCCCCGACACTTTGCTGGATCGGAGTCCGGGGATCGTCATCGAGTTGAACGTGTGCTAGAACTCGGAGGTGCCGTAGTTTCGGTGCTTGATCGGTCGGGCCGTGGAGACGTACGACTACATCAACCAAACGCTTCCGTTGTCGATCTACAAGGGTACGTAGATCATACTCTCCCCTCTCGTTGCTATGCATCACTATGATCTTGCGTGAGCGTAGGAAATTTTTTGAAATTACTACGAAACCCATCACTCCTCTCCTCATTCACGAGAAAATGGCTGGTAACCAGGATGCCCAGTCCCATGCTCAAATCAAATTAAAATAATTGCAAACAAAACTCCCCCAGGATTGTTGTTAGTTGGAGGCACCCGTTGTTTCAGATAAGCCGTGGATTGATGTTTGTTGGTGGTAGGGGGAGTATAAATTTACCATTCTGCTTGGGAACCGCCTAGAATGTGTCTAGCATGGAAGATATTGAGATCTCTCGGTTGTTATGTTGACAATGAAAGTATACCGCTCAAAATATTATTCATCTCTATTTCAAAACCAAGCTCTGGCACCTCTACAAATCCATGCTTCCCTCTGTGAAGGGCCTATCTATTTACTTTTATGTTGAGTCATCATCCTCTTATTAAAAAGCACCAGTTGGAGAGCATCGCTGTCATTTGCATGTATTACTATTAGTTTACATTGAGTATGACTGTGACTGGATCTCTTTTACCATGAATTACAATTTCCAGTCATCCCTTGATCTTCAAGGGCACTCTGCATTTATGTTTTGCGGTCTCAGAAAGGGCTAGCGAGATACCATCTTGTTATATCATATTATGATTGTTTTGAGAAAGTGTTGTCATCCGAGATTTACTATTATTGATCGCTAGTTGATTATGTCATTGATATGAGTAAACATGAGACCTAAACGTTATTGTGAATATGGTTAGTTCATAATCTTTGCTGAAAGCTTGAATGCTGGCTTTACATATTCACAGCAACAAGAGAAAACAGAGTTTGTAAAAAAAATTCTTTATCACTTTCAGTTTATCAACTGAATTGCTTGAGGACATGCAAAGGTTTAAGCTTGGGGGAGTTGATACGTCTCCATCGTATCTACTTATCCAAACACTTTTGCCCTTGTTTTGGACTCTAACTTGCATGATTTGAATAGAACTGACCCGGACTGACGCTGTTTTCAGCAGAATTGCCATGGTGTTATTTTTGTGCAGAAATAAAAGTTCTCGGAATGACCTAAAAATCAATGGAGAATATTTTTGGAATATATAAAAAATACTGGCAAAAGAATCAAGGCCAGGGGGCCCACACCCTGTCCACGAGGGTGGGGGGCGCGCCTACCCCCTGGGCGCGCCCCCTGCCTCGTGGGCCCCCTGGTGCTCCACCGACCTCAACTCCAACTCTATATATTCACGTTCAGGGAGAAAAAAATCAGAGAGAAGGATTCATCGCGTTTTACGATACGAAGCCGCTGCCAAGCCCTAATCTCTCTCGGGAGGGCTGATCTAGAGTCCGTTCGAAGTTCTGGAGAGGGGAATCTGTCGCCATCGTCATCATCAACCTTCCTCCATCACCAATTTCATGATGCTCACCATCATGCGTGAGTAATTCCATTGTAGGCTTGCTGGACGGTGATGGGTTGGATGAGATTTATCATGTAATCGAGTTAGTTTTGTTAGGGTTTGATCCCTAGTATCCATTATGTTCTGAGATTGATGTTGCTATGACTTTGCTATGCTTAATGCTTGTCACTAGGGCCCGAGTGTCATGATTTTAGATCTGAACCTATTATGTTTTCATGAATATAAGTGAGTTCTTGATCCTATCTTGCAAGTATATAGTCACCTATTATGTGTTATGATCCGTTAACCCCGAAGTGACAATAATCGGGATACTTACCGGTGATGACCATAGTTTGAGGAGTTCATGTATTCACTAAGTGTTAATGCTTTGGTCCAGTACTCTATTAAAAGGAGGCCTTAATATCCCTTAGTTTCCAATAGGACCATGCTACCACGGGAGGGTAGGATAAAAGATGTCATGCAAGTTCTTTTCCATAAGCACGCATGACTATATTCGGAATACATGCCTACATTACACTGATGAACTGGAGCTAGTTCCGTGTCACCCTATATTATAACTGTTGCATGAGGAATCGCATCCGACATAATCATCCATCATTGATCCATTTCCTATGAGCTTTTCATATATTGATCTTTGCTTAGTTACTTTTCCGTTTCCACTGTTACGCTTGCTACAAAATTGCTACTGTTACTTTTGCTACCGTTACCGTTACTTCCATATTACTTTGCTACTAAATACTTTGTTGCAGATATTAAGTCTTTTAGGTGCGGTTGAATTGACAACTCAACTGTTAATACTTGAGAATATTCTTTGGCTCCCCTTGTGTCGAATCAATATATTTGGGTTGAATACTCTACCCTCGAAAACTGTTGCGATACCCTATACTTGTGGGTTATCAACTGTCATCATCGCGTCATAGCATTCTCTGCCCAAGTTGAATTGAGCCTTCAGAGCCATTATTTGTGAGATGGCATCCAGCTGACAAAGCTCAGTGTGCTCGTCGAGAGGATGTTTTGAAGACTCCAGCATTTCATTGAAGGCCTTTGCAGATTCCTCCATCTCATCATCTGAATCCCGAGCATCATCAAAGTTTTGCACCATGTCTTCCATCCTGGTACCATGCTCGTCGGTGCAAAGACGAACCACCTCAGCTCTGGCACGTTGGGCAGACTCACCATGAAATGTCCACACCGTATAACCGGGCGTAAAACCACTCTTCTGCAGGTGTTTGCCCATTTCGTCCTCTGTCCTCTTTTCCCAATTGTTGCACTGGACACAAGGGCACCAATTTTCCTCTGGCCATTTGCAAATGCGGCTTTCACAAACCCCTTGGTTTTTGTTAACCATTCATTGGTCATCTCTTTCTGACTAGTGTGACCAGTGTACATCCACGCACGATCACTCGTCTTGCCTAGCTACTGGACAGACAAGAAATATATATAATTCAACATGTATAGTCATCAGTTAATCTAGTTTCTCAATTTTATTATGTCCATGCAACCTACACTCTAATAGGTAAAGATAGGTCCTAATCCCACCCGAGTATGTGTAGATTTAGTACGTTCTCCATGCTCTACCCCATTCCGAGACAAAATTTCAGCAGCACCTCCCCGCTGTTCTCCTAATACACGTCTCGGCAAAAAGCCGAGGGAATGTGCATCTGGAGAACAACAGGGAGGCATTGACAAATTTTTGTCTCGGAATGGGGTAGAGCATGGAGAACGTACCCAATCTACACATACTCGGGCTGTCTATGGAAATCGCTGGACAATCCGAATGAGTTACGGTGATAAATATGCAACTGAATGCATATTTATCGATGCAACCCTTTCGGACGGGAGACACATACTAGTTACGCGACTTAGCATGAAAATGAAATCTACTGACATGATTAAAAGAGCGTAGGATCATGAAGGTGGATTCGTAGCTTACCCTTGGCTGTAGAGGAAGTAGTCGAACAACGGCGGGATCAAGGACCAAAAACTTCGACCACGATGACTCGAAGGAGATGAAATAGCACAAAGCTTGTAAATTTCACCGACCGAGTCAAGAAAATTTAGGACATCACATCACATAAAGCATCGACACTTCAAACTATGAAAAAAACTTCGACCCCTCGGAGATCCTCGACCCACGACACCTCGACCTTCTTTTCTTTCCTTTTCTACCTTTTCTACTTCTTTTTTTCATATTCTTCTTCCTTCTTTTTCATCATCTTCTTTTACTTCTTTTTCATCATCTTCTCCTCCTCCTCCTCCTCCTCCTCCTCTTCTTCTTCTTCTTCTTCTTCTTCTTCTTCTTCTTCTTCTTCTTCTTCTTCTTCTTCTTCTTCTTCTTCTTCTTCTTCTTCTTCTTCTTCTTATTTTCTTCTCCTCCCTCTTTTCTTCTACTTCTTCTTCTTCTTCTTCTTCTTCTTCTTCTTCTTCTTCTTCTTCTTCTTCTTCTTCTTCTTCTTCTTCTTCTTCTTCTTCTTCTTCTTCTTCTTATTTTCTTCTCCTCCCCCTTTTCTTCTTCTCCTCTTCTTCTTCTTATTCTTCTTCCTTTCTTCTCCTAATATTTTTTTCTAGAACTAACCTAAATAACCCAATTAACACACTAGTAACTAACCTAACTAACCCTAGTAACTAACCTAACTAACAGTAGAAAAAAAAGAAAAAAACAGAGGGAGAGGCTCACCGGAGTGGGGCGGTGGGACGACGGCGAGGCCGCGGGTGGGGCGGCGGGGCGGCGAGGCCGCAGGGGCGGGAGGTGGGGCGGTGATAACCCACAAGTATAGGGGATCGCTTGTAGCCTCTTTCGATAAGTAAGAGTGTCGAACCCAACGAGGAACTAAAGGTAGAACAAATATTCCCTCAAGTTCTATCGACCACCGTTACAACTCTACGCACGCTTAACGTTCGCTTTACCTAGAACAACTATGAAACTAGAAGTACTTTGTAGGTGTTGTAGGATAGGTTTTCAAGATAATAAAGAGCATGTAAATAAAAACTAGGGGCTGTTTAGATAAAGAAACAACAAAGTTAGTTTTAGTAGAGAGCTTTTTGTCACAAGAAAGTTATTTGTTCCTAGGCAATCGATAACTAGACCAGTAACCATTATTGCAATTTTATTTGAGGGAGAGGCATAAGCTAACATACTTCATCTTCTTGGATCATATGCACTTATGATTAGAACTCTAGCAAACATCCGTAACTACTAAAGATCATTAAGGGAAAGCCAACCATAGCATTAAAGTATCAAGTCCTCTTTCTTCCCATACGCCATAACCCACTTATCCGTGTATGTGTTTCTATCACTCACGCAACGCAGGCAAGAAGCAAACCATGAACATATTGCAAATCCTACAGCGGGGATCCCTCACGCTTGTGCAATACGAAGAGCACCATAGGACAACGCCAATAATAAAACATGCAACTCAAACCAATCATGATCATTAATGAACCCATAGGACAAAACGGATCTACTCAAACATCATAGGATAGCCATACATCATTGGGAAATAATATATAGCGTTGAGCACCATGTTTAAGTAGAGATTATAGCGGGGAGAAGGGGTGTTACACCGCTGCATAGAGGGGGAGATAGTTGGTGATGACGGCGGCAAAGTTGTGGGTGTAGATCGCCGTCACGATGATGGCCCCCGCGGCATTTCGGCGCCACCGGGAGAGAGGGGGAGAGAGCCCCCTCCTTCTTCTTCTTCTTCCTTGACCTTCCCCCTAGATGGGAGAAGGGTTTCCCCTTTGGTCCATGGCATCCATGGTGGCGGAGGGGCGGGAGCCCCTCCGAGATTGTATCTCTCTCTGTTTCCTTCTGTTTCCGCGTTCTCAGATTCTGGCCATTCACCATTTCTTAAATTCCCGGAGATCCTTAACTCCGATTGGGCTGAAATTTTGACACAATTTTTATACAGATATTAGCTTTCTTGTGCCAGAAGAAGGGCACCAACCGTCTTATGGGGTGACGACAAGGGTCCAGGGTGCGCCCTACCCCCTGGGGCGTGCCCCTACCTTGTGGCCCCCTCGGGCATCATCTCGCGTTGATTCTTTTTCCCCAAATTCACATATATTCCAAAAAAAATCTCCGTAAGTTTTTATCGCGTTTGGACTCCGTTTGATATTGATTTTCCACGAAACAAAAAACATGCAACAAACAAGAACTGACACTGGGCACTGGATCAATATGTTAGTCCCAAAAATAGTATAAAAAGTTGCCAAAAGTATATGAAAGTTGTATAATATTGGCATGGAACAATCAAAAATTATAGATACGACGGAGACATATCAGCATCCCCAAGCTGAATTCCTGCTCGTCCTCGAGTAGGTAAATGATAAAAAAGATAATTTATGTGGAATGCTACCTAGCATAATCTTGATCATATGATCTAATCATGGCATGAATATTAAGACACGAGTGATTCAAAGCAATAGTCTATCATTTGAGATTAAGACAATAATACTTCAAGCATACTAATAAAGCAATCATGTCTTTCTCAAAATAACATGGCCAAAGAAAGTTATCCCTACAAAATCATATAGTCTGGCTATGCTCCATCTTCATCACACAAAGTATTTCATCATGCACAACCCCGATGACAAGCCAATCAATTGTTTCATACTTTTAATGTTCTCAAGCCTTTTCAACTTTCACATAATACATGAGCGTGAGCCATGGATATAGCACTATAGGTGAAATAGAATATGATGGTGGAGGTTGTGTGGAGAGGACAAAAGGAAGAAAGTCTCACATCGACGCGGCTAATCAACGGGCTATGGAGATGCCCATCAATTGATGTCAATGCAAGTGAGTAGGGATTGCCATGAAACGGATGCACTAGAGCTATAAGTGTATGAAAGCTCAAACTAAAACTAAGTGGGTGTGCATCCAACTTGCTTGCTCATGAAGACCTCGAGCATTTGAGGAAGCCCACCATCGGAATATACAAGCCAAGTTCTATAATGAAAATTCCCACTAGTATATGAAAGTGATAGCTCAAGAGACTTTCTATATGAAGAACATGGTGCTACTCTGAAGCACAAGTGTGGTAAAAGGATAGTAGCATTGCCCCTTCTCTCTTTTTCTCTCATTTTTTCTCTCTTTTTCTGGCTCTCCTTTTTTGGCTCTCCTTTTTTGGCCTCTTTTTTTCGTTCGGAGTCTCATCCCGACTTGTGGGGGAATCATAGTCTCCATCATCCTTTCCTCACTGGGGCAGTGCTCTAATAATGATGATCATCACACTTTTATTTACTTACAACTCGATAATGGAACAAAATATGACTCTATATGAATGCCTCTGGCAGTGTACCAGGATGTGCAATGATCTAGCATAGCAAAGATATCAAAAAACGGACAAGCCATGAAAATGTCATGCTAGCTATCTTACGATCATGCAAAACAATGAATGCTCAAGTCATGTATATGATGATGATGGAAGTTGCATGGCAAGATATCTCGGAATGGCTATGGATATGTCATGATAGGTAGGTATGGTGGCTGTTTTGAGGAAGATATAAGGAGGCTTATGTTCGATAGAGCGTATCATATCACGGGGTTTGGATGCACCGACGAAGTTTGCACCGACTCTCGAGGTGAGAAAGGGCAATGCACGGTACCGAAGAGGCTAGCAATGATGGAAGGGTGAGAGTGTGTATAATCCATGGACTCAACATTAGTCATAAAGAACTCACATACATATTGCAAAAATTTATTAGCTATCGAACCAAAGTACTACACGCATGCTCCTAGGGGGACAGATTGGTAGGAAAAGAACATCGCTCGTCCCCGACCACCACTCACAAGGAAGACAATCAAAAATAAATCATGCTCCAACTTCGTCACATAACGGTTCACCATACGTGCATGCTTCGGGAATCACAAACCTTAACACAAGTATTTCTAACAATCCGCAATTACTCACTGGCATAACTCTAATATCACCATCTCATATCGCAAAACTATTGCAAGGAATCAAACATATCATATTCAGTGATCTACAAGTTTTATGTGGGATTTTATGACTAACCATGTGAATGACCAATTCCTGTCAACTCTCTAAATAGATATAAGTGAAACAAGATAGTTTACTTCTTTATACAAAAGATATGCCCACGCTCTAACAAATATAAGTGAAGCAAAAGTGCATTCTATAAATGGCAGTTTTCTATGTGTAGAGAAACAGGCAATCCAAACTTCAAATGATATAAGTGAAGCACATGAAGCATTCTATAAAGCCATACTCAAAAGATATAAGTGAAGTGCAAAGAGCATTCTATAAATCAACCAAAGACTATCTCATACCAGCATGGTGCATTACTAAAATAAAAAGAAAAGGCACACGACGCTCCAAGATTTATGCATATCATGTGGCGAATAAAAATATAGCTCCAACTAAAATTACCGATGATCGTTAGAAGAAAGAGGGGATGCCTTCCAGGGCATCCCCAAGCTTAGTTGCTTGGGAGTCCTTGAATATTACCTTGGGGTGCCTCATGCATCCCCAAGCTTAGGCTCTTGCCACTCCTTATTCCTTCATCCATCGTGATCTCACCCAAAACTTGAAATCTTCAATTACACAAAACTTAACAAAACCCTCGTGAGATTCGTTAGTATAATAAAGCAAATTACCACTTTAAGTACTATTGCAAAATCATTCATATTTTGTTTTTTTTTATTTTAGCTAATGTAATATAACTTTTCCATGGCTTATACCACCGATACAATTGATAGTTTCATCAAACGAGCAAAACAACACATCAAAAACAAAATCTGTGTTAAATAGGACAGTCTGTAGTAATTTGAACATCAATCATACTTATGTAACTCCAAAGATTCTGAAACATTAGCAAAAAATAAACAATTTGTATAGAAGTACTGTGCAAAAAGTTACAGAAGCTTTTGAGATTCTAGTAAAAAAAGTAAATTCACGCGCTACAGCCAAAGATTCTGTTTTTCCATTGCACATACCAAACAAGCAATCTAATCATCCTAAAGGCAAATCTTGGCACATTATTTTTATAATAAAATGGATTTATACAAGGGGATAATTATTTTTGTTGAAAAGTTCCTATAATTCAAGATTTGCAAAGTTTCCATGGGCCTGAACAAAGTTCAAGGAGCTCCCCCACTTCAACGGTGCTCGTCCTTCTTAATTTCACTTCTCTTTTTGAAAAAGTTTTAGGTTCCTCACTTTTTTAACTTTATAAAAGCACACAACAGAAATAAATGACTCTCTAACACTTCCAGGTTGTCTCCCTGGCAGCGCTTTCTTTAAATCCATTAAGCTAGGAATATAGTGCTCAAGTAATTGATCCACCTGGATCCCAAGGTATATCAAAGCCAATTTGAGTTAACAATGATTTGTGATTTAGTAGTGAGCACAAAGTAACGTATATAAAGTAACGATGAAGTCTAACTCTCTTCCTATGCATCAACATGTCATAAAAGAACAATTCATGCACATCAAGTAAAGGCCAATGCATAGTATAAACAGTTTCTTGCAATTTTATCGTATTGGAAACATAGAGAGGCGGAGATGTAGTTCCCCTCTCATAATAATTGCAAGTAGGAGCAGCAAGCACATGCATATTATATTTATCAAAATCATCATGTGCAATAGTAGAACGCAACCTATCAATAGAATCCTTAATAAGCACAAACTTCTCCGATATAGTGTAGTTGGGAGAATTCAAAAAGATAATAGGACTATCATGTGTTAGTGCAATAGCAACAATTTCATTATTAACATAAGGAACTATAACAAGTTCATCTCCATAAGCATAATTCATATTGGCATCATGGCCACAAGCATAGCAAGCATCAATTTCATCAAAAAGGGATATTTCAAATGAATCAACGGGATCATAGCAATTATCATAGCAATCATCCTTCGGTAAGCACGAAGGGAAATTAAACAATGTATGAGTTGAAGAGTTACTCTCATTAGAAGGTGGGCACGGGTGATCAATCCGCTCTTCCTTCTTTTGTTCTTAGCTCTCCTCGTCATCTTTTTCATCTAATGAGCTCACAGTTTCAACAATTTATTCTTCCATAGACTCCTGCAAAATATTAGTCTCTTTTTGGACAATAGAGACTTTCTCAATAAACGCATCAATATCGGCATTGTATTCATAATTCTCATAGCAATATTTAAGTATAGAAAAAATTTCAGGTCTATAAACATCATCATCAAAAGATTCATACTTTTCAAACAAAGATTCAATTTCATAAGCACCCTTACAAGCAACAAAATCTTCTATTCGCTCCACATCATAGTAATCATATCTACCATTAGCATAAGAAGCTAAGGTTTCATTATCTTTAAGTTTGCATGAAAATGGAAGGTGTAGAGCCTTCATCCTTGAGCAACAAGTATAATCATATCTCAAGCATAAATTCTGAGCATACCAACGCAACATATGAATTTGATCCCATAACAGTTTCCCTTTTTGAGTCAAGCAATAATCCTTAAAGTATTTACGTTGATCCAACGTGTCTCTCATTATATAATTGAATGGGGTTTTCTCAGGATTATTAAGTAGTGCATAATATCTTTCACATAATGAGCATCGAGGGTTTTAGGAGGTTCCCCATCTCCATGAGTAGCAAGTACACCTATTTTTTGGTATTTCATGTTCTATATCCATAACTAAAGATAGAGAACAACTTAGAACAACAAATAAAAACTACTTAGTGATAAAGCAAACAAGCACACACAAGAATATTCACCCATGCTATTGCTCCCCGGCAACGGCGCCAGAAAAAGGTCTTGATAACCCACAAGTATAGGGGATCAGTTGTAGCCTCTTTCGATAAGTAAGAGTGTCGAACCCAATGTGGAGCTAAAGGTAGAACAAATATTCCCTCAAGTTCTATCGACCACCGATACAACTCTACGCACGCTTAACATTCAGTTTACCTAGAACAAGTATGAAACTAGAACTACTTTGTAGGTGTTGTAGGATAGGTTTGCAAGATAATAAAGAGCAGGTAAATAAAAACTACAGGATGGTTGGATAAAGAAACAACTAAGTTAGTTTTAGTAGAGAGCTTTTTGTCACCAGAAAGTTATTTGTCCCTAGGCAATCGATAACTAGACCGGTAATCATTATTGCAATTTTATATGAGGGAGCGGCATAAGCTAACATAATTTCTCTTCTTGGATCATATGCACTTATGGTTGGAACTCTAGCAAACATCCGTAACTACTAAAGATCATTAAGGTAAAACCCAACCATAGCATTAAAGTATCAAGTCCTCTTTATTCCCATACGCCATAACCCACTTATCCGTGTTTGTGTTTCTATCACTCACGCAACATAGACAATAAGCAAACCATGAACATATTGCAAACCCTGCAATGGGGATCCCTCAAGCTTGCGCGACACGGAGAGCACCATAGGACAACACCAATAATAAAACATGCAACTCAAACCAATCACGATCATCAATGAACCCATAGGACAAAACGGGTCTACTCAAACATCATAGGAAAGCCATACAACATTGGGAAATAATATATAGCGTTAAGCACCATGTTTAAGTAGATATTACAGCAGGGAGAAGGGGTGTTACACCGCTTAATAGAGGGGGAGAGAGTCGGTGATGACGGCGGTGAAGTTGTGGGTGTAGATCGCCGTCACGATGATGGCCCCGGCGGTGTTCCGGCGCCACCGGGAGAGAGGGGGAGAGAGCCCCACTCCTTCTTCTTCTTCCTTGACCTTCCCCCTAGATGGGAGAAGGGTTTCCCCTCTGGTCCATGGCATCCATGGCGGCGGAGGAGCGGGAGCCCCTCCGAGATTGGATCTCTCTCTGTTTCCTTCTGTTTCTGCATTCTCAAAGTCTGGCCTTTCACCGTTTCTTAACTTCCCGAAGATCCGTAACTCCGATTGGGCTGAAATTTTAACACAATTTTTATCCAAATATTAGCTTTCTTGCGCCAAAAGAAGGGCACCAACCGCCTTACGGGGTGACCACAAGGGCCCAGGGCGCACCCTACCCCCTGGGGCGCCCCCTGCCTTGTGGCCCCCTTGGGCATCGTCTCGTGTAGATTGTTTTTCCTGAAATTCACATATATTCCAGAAAAATGTCCGTAAGTTTTTATCACGTTTGGACTCTGTTTGATATGGATTTTCTGCGAAACAAAAAACATGCAACAAATAGGAACTAGCACTGGGCACTGGATCAGTATGTTAGTCCCAAAAATAGTATAAAAAGTTGCCAAAAGTATATGAAAGTTGTATAATATTAGCATGGAACAATAAAAAATTATAGATACGACGGAGACGTATCAGGCGGCGGGGCGGGGCGGTGACGGTGGTGGGGGCCGGGGGCGTCGACTTCGATGGCGGTGGTTGGGGTCGGGGTCGCGATGGGGTGAGAAGGCAGAGAGAGTGGGAGGTAGGGTGGGGTGCGGCGAGGCCGTAGGGGCGGGTGGTGGGGCGGCACGGCGGTGAGGGCGGTGGGGGTCGGGGGCGGTGGCGGCGACGACGGTTGGGGTCGGGGGCGCGGTGCAGTGAGAGGGCAGAGAGAGTGGGAGGTGGGGTGGGGGTTGGCCGTTAGGTAGGGTTTGGTTTGCCGTTCGTTGGCAGACAATAGTGAGGTGGGGCCTGATACGTCTCCGATGTATCTATAATTTTTGATTGTTCCATGCTATTATATTATCTGTTTTGGATGTTTTATATGCATTAATATGGTATTTTATATGATTTTTGGGACTAACCTATTAACCTAGAGCCCAGTGCCAGTTTCTGTTTTTCCTTGTTTTAGAGTTTCACAAAAAAGGAATACCAAATGGAGTCCAAACAGAATGAAACTTTCACGGTGATTTTTCTTGGACCAGAAGACACCCAGGAGACTTGGAGTGCAAGTCAGAAGAGCCAAGAGACAGCCACAAGGGTGGAGGGCACGCCCAGGGGGGTAGTGTCGGATTCGGGGTTCCACCGACCCTTGAGAGGTTCGAACACTAGGGTGCGTGCGAAGAATTTCCTCTTCCCAATCTACCTGCTCAATGATTCCACGGCCTAGCTCACCGAACCCAAGGGATAAGAGACACAATGCTTTATCCTGGTCCGGGCCACCTTGTGGTGTAATACCCTACTCCTTCTTTGTGGTGGATTGCCTCGAGGGGCTGAGGATGAACTAGTACAGTCGACGAACAACCTCAGGAGGTGAGGTGTTCTTGAGCTCGATGAGCTAGTAAGGTGGTCAGGGTGGAATGGATCCGACCCCCCTCTATGGTGGTGGCTAGGTCCTATTATAGTGGCCTTGGTCCTCTTCCCAAATGTAGGCGGGAAGGGATTTCACAAGGGCCAAATTTGAAGGAAGACAACTAGTACAAGCTATCCTGACAAAAGTAGTCTTCGCCTGCAAAAGGCTCTGGTGGTGACGCCACGGTGGGCTCCGCGATGACCTCCATCCCGTCGTCCTAGCAGTCTTGGTCTTGTTGCACCAATATGGGAACCTTTAGTTGATTCCTCGGGACCATGCGCCTGCGCTTGCCTCCTTAGCACCAAAGAGGAAACTGGCCCGCTGCACCCGCTGGCGCCCACCTGGCCTTGGTTGTCATGGCTCACGTCATGTGAACCTTGCGAGGTGCACCTTGCATTGATATCTCCGATCCTCGGGAGCCAGCCTAGTGAGGCCGCCCCCAGGGAGGTCCTGGTGTCATCCGCCTTGCGAGGCTTGGCCCCTCGCAAGGGTCTTGGGTTGTTGTTGCTGAAGCTGGGCCGTACCGGGCCGTCGATGGAGCCACGGCGTGGGCTACAGGTAGGCAAGTCTGGCTACCCCCGTTCCCAGGACGACGACAGTAGCCCCCGGGCCCAAGGCGCGCTCATACTTGGCTTTGAGGCGAAGCCGAAGGGTAAGTGCGGAGCGCCGCGGGCCCCAACTGCCTGCAGCCTCGGTTGACGTGTGGTGATCAATGGGACGTGGGCGCCCCCACCTCCCCACGCAGCCTTGATATTCGCCGGGCTTGGAGGCCGCCGCCACCGGCTCAACTCCATCTTCATTGCTTGCCGCGCGCTTCCTTGGCTCCTCCACCTTTTGAGCTCTTCCCTGTCAGCATGGCGCCGAGGTTTGCGAAGAAGAAGAAAGTGAAGAGCCACACTCCAGCCGAATCTCCGTCGGCCTTCGAGCCCGCCCTCGAGCGGTCGACGGTGGTTAACCGGGAGATGCTGGACAAGGTCCGTCCGACGCTCGCCGCTAATTCCAACGAGTGGAACACGATGGTGGCTTGGCTTGCTTCCCTCGCCATTATAAAAATACTTTGTTGCACTTTATTTTATTTGTGATCTATTATTTCAATCTACTACAATTTTTTGGCATCGTTACCCAAAAGGGATTGACAACCCCTTTAACACGTCGGGTTGCGAGGTGTTGTCATTTGTGTGCAGGTGTTGTTTATGTTTTGTTGCTTGGTTCTCCTACTGGTTTGATAACCTTGGTTTCTTCACTAAGGGAAATACCTACCATCGTTGTGCTGCATCATCCCTTCCTCTTTGGGGAAATACCGACGTAGTCCTAGCATACAGGAGCTTTTCTGGCGCTATAGTCAGAGAGCAATCAAAAGGAATTTCTGGCGCTGTTGCCGGGCAAGATCTTCAACATAACCAGGTTCCTAATCACAAATCTCATCTCCTTGCAATTTACATTGTTCGCCATTTGCCTCTCATTTTCCTCTCCCCCACTTCACAAAATTTTCCGTTTTATTCGCCCTCTTTTTTTCCGCCTTTTTCTCATCAGATCTTTTGTTTGCTTGTGTTGCCATGTGCCTTACATATGCTTGCATCTTCGCTTGCTAAAAATCTATTGATATGGATCCCCATCCACTTGCTAATCTTTTTAAAAGATCCAATCATGATGAACCAATTGCTAGTGAGTTGAGTGCACTACATTATCTTTATGAAGTTTTGCTTGAGATTCGTGAATCTGAAAATTGTGATGAAGAAATTTATGAAGTGATTCATGATACCTCGTTGAATGAAAAGCATGCTTGCAATAATTTTACTATAAATTTTATGCCTAGCTAGGGGCGTGAAACAATAGCGCTTGTTGGGAGGCAACCCAATGAATACAATTTATTTTGCTTTTTGCTTCCTGTTCTTGAGTGCTAGCATAATTATGTGTTGGGGAACGTAGTAATTTCAAAAAAAATCCTACGCACACGCAAGATCATGGTGATGCATAGCAACATGAGGGGAGAGTGTTGTCTACGTACCCTTGTAGACCGAAAGCGGAAGCGTTAGCACAACGCGGTTGATGTAGTCGTACGTCTTCACGATTCGACCGATCAAGTATCGAACGTACGGCACCTCCGAGTTCAGCACACGTTTAGCTCGATGACGTCCCGTGAACTCCGATCTAGCAGAGTGTTGAGGGAGAGTTTCTTTAGCACGACGGCGTGTGACGATGTTGATGTTCTACCGACGCAGGGCTTCACCTAAGCACCGCTACAGTATTATCGAGGTGGACTATGGTGGAGGGGGGCACCGCACACGACTAAGAGATCAAGCGATCAATTGTTATGTCTATGGGGTGCCCCCCTGCCCCCGTATATAAAGGAGCAAGGGGGGAGGCTGCCGGCCTAGGAGGAGGGCGCGCCAAGGGGGGAGTCCTACTCCCACCGGGAGTAGGACTCCTTCCCTTGTTGGAGTAGGAGAGAAGGAAAGAGGGGGAGAGGAACAAGGAAAAGGGGGCTGCACCCCTTGTCCAATTCGGACCAGAGGGGGGGGGTGCGCGCCTCCTTCCTTTTGGCCTCTCTCCTCTATTCCCGTATGGCCCATTAGGGCCCATATACTCCCCGGCGAATTCCCGTAACTCTCCGGTACTCCGAAAAATATCCGAATCACTCGAACCTTTCTGATGTCCGAATATAGTCGTCCAATATATCAATCTTTACATCTCGACCATTTCGGGACTCCTCGTCATGTCCCCGATCTCATCCGGGACTCCGAACTCCTTCGGTACATCAAAACTCATAAACTCATAATATAACTGTCATCGAAACCTTAAGCGTGCGGACCCTACGGGTTCGAGAACTATGTAGACATGACCGAGACACGTCTCCGGCCAATAACCAATAGCGGAACATGGATGCTCATATTGGCTCCCACATATTCTACGAAGATCTTTATCGGTCAAACCGCATAACAACATACGTTGTTCCCTTTGTCATCGGTATGTTACTTGCCCGAGATTCGATCGTCGGTATCTCAATACCTAGTTCAATCTCGTTACCGGCAAGTCTCTTTACTCGTTCCGTAATACATCATCCCGCAACTAACTCATTAGTT
Source organism: Triticum aestivum (assembly GCF_018294505.1). Lineage (NCBI taxonomy): Eukaryota > Viridiplantae > Streptophyta > Magnoliopsida > Poales > Poaceae > Triticum > Triticum aestivum. The sequence goes on from NC_057800.1 coordinate 453,447,967, forward strand.
GCAATGCTCGCAAGGCTTTAAGTGATGTGCATTACCGAGAGGGCCCAGAGATACCTCTCTGACAATCGGAGTGACAAATCCTAATCTCAAAATACGCCAAACTAACAAGTACCTTTGGAGACACCTATAGAGCACCTTTATAATCACCCAGTTACGTTGTGACGTTTGGTAGCACACAAAGTGTTCCTCCGGTAAACAGGAGTTGCATAATCTCATAGTCATAGGAACATGTATAAGTCATGAAGAAAGCAATAGCAACAAACTAAACGATCAAGTGCTATGCTAACCGAATGGGTCAAGTCAATCACATCATTCTCTAATGATGTGACCTCGTTAATCAAATGACAACTCATGTCTATGGCTAGGAAACTTAACCATCTTTGATTCAACGAGCTAGTCAAGTAGAGGCATACTAGTGACACTCTGTTTGTCTATGTATTCACACATGTATTATGTTTCCGGTTAATACAATTCTAGCATGAATAATAAACATTTATCATGAAATAAGGAAATAAACAATAACTTTATTATTGCCTCTAGGGCATATTTCCTTCAGTCTCCCACTTGCACTAGAGTCAATAATCTAGTTCACATCGCCATGTGATTTAATACCAATAGTTCACATCACCATGTGATTAACACCCATAGTTCACATCAACATGTGACCAACACCCAAAGGGTTTACTAGAGTCAATAATCTAGTTCACATCACTATGTGATTAACACCCAAAGGGTACTAAGGTGTGATCATGTTTTGCTTGTGAGAGAAGTTTGGTCAACGGGTCTGCCACATTCAGATCTGTAAGTATTTTGCAAATTTCTATGTCAACAATGCTCTGCATGGAGCTACTCTAGCTAATTGCTCCCACTTTCAATATGTATCCAGATTGAGATTTAGAGTCATCTGGATCAGTGTCAAAATTTGCATCGACGTAACCCTTTACGACAAACCTTTTTTCACCTCCATAATCGAGAAACATATCCTTATTCCACTAAGGATAATTTTGACCGCTGTCCAGTGATCTACTCCTAGATCACTATTGTACTCCCTTGCCAAAAACAGTGTAGGGTATACAATAGATCTGGTACACAGCATGGCATATTTTATAGAACCTATGGCCAAGGCATAGGGAATGAGTTTCATTCTCTTTCTATCTTCTGCCATGGTTGGGCTTTGAGTCTTACTCAGTTTCACACCTTGTAACACGGGCAAGAACTCTTTCTTTGACTGTTCCATTTTGAACTACTTCAAAATCTTGTCAAGGTATGTACTCATTGAAAAACTTATCAAGCGTCTTGATCTATCTCTATAGATCTTGATGCTCAATATGTAAGCAGCTTCATCGAGGTCTTTCTTTGAAAAACTCCTTTCAAACACTCCTTTATGCTTTGCAAAATAATTCTACATTATCTCCGATCAACAATATGTCATTCACATATACTTATCAGAAATGATGTAGTGCTCCCACTCACTTTCTTGTAAATACAGGCTTCACCGCAAGTCTGTATAAAACTATATGCTTTGATCAACTTATCAAAGCGTATATTCCAACTCCGAGATGCTTGCACCAGTCCATAGATGGATCGCTGGAGCTTGCATATTTTGTTAGCACCTTTAGGATTGACAAAACCTTCTGGTTGCACCATATACAACTCTTCTTTAATAAATCCATTAAGGAATGCAGTTTTGTTTATCCATTTGCCAGATTTCATAAAATGTGGTAATTGCTAACATGATTCGGACAGACTTAAGCATAGATACGAGTGAGAAACTCTCATCATAGTCAACACCTTGAACTTGTCGAAAACCTTTTGCGACAATTCTAGCTTTGTAGATAGTAACACTACTGTCAACGTCCATCTTCCTCTTGAAGATCCATTTAATCTCAATGGCTCGCCGATCTTTGGGCAAGTCAATCAAAGTCCATACTTTGTTCTCATACATGGATCTCATCTCAGATTTCATGGCCTCAAGCCATTCGCAGAATTCGGGCTCATCATCGCTTCCTCATAGTTCGTAGGTTCGTCATGGTCAAGTAACATGACCTCCAGAACATGATTACCGTACCACTCTGGTGCGGATCTCACTCTGGTTTACCTACGAGGTTCGGTAGTAACTTGATCTGAAGTTACATGATCATCATCATTAGCTTCCTCACTAATTGGTGTAGTAGTCACATGAACAAATTTCTGTGATGAACTACTTTCCAATAAGGGAGCAGGTACAGTTACCTCATCAAGTTCTACTTTCCTCCCACTCACTTCTTTCAAGAGAAACTCCTTCTCTAGAAAGGATCCATTCAAAGCAACGAATATCTTGCTTTCGGATCTGTGATAGAAGGTGCACCCAACATTTTCTTTTGGGTATCCTATGAAGACGCACTTCTCCGATTTGGGTTTGAGCTTATCAGGTTGAAACTTTTTCACATAAGCATTGCAACCTCAAACTTTAAGAAACGGCAGCTTAGGTTTCTTGCCAAACCATAGTTCATACGGTGTCGTCTCAACGGATTTAGATGGTGCCCTATTTAACGTGAATGCAGCTGTCTCTAATGCATAACCCCAAAACGATAGTGGTAGATCGGTAAGAGACGTCATAGATCGCACCATATCTAATAAAGTACGGTTACGACGTTCAGGCACACCATTACACTGTGGTGTTCCAGGTGGCGTGAGTAGTGAAACTATTTCACATTGTTTTAACTGAAGGCCAAACTCGTAACTCAAATATTCTTCTCCATGATCAGATCGTAGAAACTTTATTTTCTTGTTATGATGATTTTCAACTTCACTCTGAAATTCTTGGAACTTTTCAAATGTTTCAGACTTATGTTTCATTAAGTAGATATACCCATATCTGCTTAAATCATCTGCGAAGGTGAGAAAATAACGATACCCGCCATGAGCCTCAATATTCATCGGACCACACACATCTGTATGTATGATTTCCAACAAATCTGTTGCTCGCTCCATAGTTCCGGAGAATGGCGTTTTATTCATCTTGCCCATGAGGCACGGTTCACAAGCATCAACTGATTCATAATCAAGTGATTCCAAAAGCCCATCAGCATGGATTTTCTTCATGCACTTTACACCAATATGACCTAAATGACAGTGCCACAAATAAGTTGCACTATCATTATTAACTTTGCATCTTTTGGCTTCAATATTATGAGAATGTGTATCACCACGATCGAGATCCAACAAACCATTTTCATTGGGTGTATGACCATAGAAGGTTTTATTCATGTAAACAGAACAACAATTATTCTCTAACTTACATGAATAACCGTATTGCAATAAACATGATCCAATCATATTCATGCTCAACGCAAACGCTAAATAACATTTATTTTAGGTTTAACACTAATCCCGAAAGTATAGGGAGTGTGCGATGATGATCATATCAATCTTGGAACCATTTCCAATACACATCGTCACTTCACCCTTAACTAGTCTCTGTTCATTCTGCAAGTCCCGTTTCGAGTTACTATTCTTAGCAACTGGACCAGTATGAAATGCCGAGGGGTTGCTATAAACACTAGTGAAGTACACATCAATAACATGTATATCCAATATACCTTTGTTGACTTTGCCATCCTTCTTATCCGCCAAATACTTGGGGCAGTTCCGCTTCCAGTGACCAGTCCCTTTGTAGTAGAAGCACTCAGTCTCAGGCTTAGGACCAGACTTGGGCTTCTTCACTTGAGCAGCAACTTGCTTGCCGTTCTTCTTGAAGTTCCCTTTCTTTCCCTTTCTTTCCCTTTGCCCTTTTCTTGAAACTAGTGGTCTTGTTAATCATCAACACTTGATGCTCTTTCTTGATTTCTACCTTCATCGATTTCATCATCATGAAAAGGTCGGGAATCGTTTTCATCATCCCTTGCATACTATAGTTCACCACGAAGTTCTACTAACTTGGTGATGGTGACTAGAGAATTCTGTCAATCACTATTTTATCTGGAAGATTAACTCCCACTTGATTCAAGCGATTGTAGTACCCAGACAATCTGAACACATGCTCACTGCTTGAGCTATTCTCCTCCATCTTTTAGCTATAGAACTTGTTGGAGACTTCATATCTATCAACTCGGGTATTTGCTTGAAATATTAACTTCAACTCCTGGAACATCCATATGATCCATGACGTTCAAAACGTCTTTGAAGTCCCGATTCTAAGTTGTTAAGCATGGTGCACTGAACTATCAAGTAGTCATCATATTGAGCTACCCAAACGTTCATGACGTCTGCATCAGCTCCTGCAATAGGTCTGTCACCTAGCGGTGCATCAAGGACATAATTCTTCTGTGCAGCAATGAGGTTTATCCTCAGATCACGGACCAAGTCCGCATCATTGCTACTAACATTTTTCAACTTATTTTTCTCTAGGAACATATCAAAAATAAAACAGGGGAGCTAAACGCGAGCTATTAATCTACAACATAGATATGCTAATACTACCAGGACTAAGTTCATGATAAATTTAAGTTCAATTAGTCATATTACTTAAGAACTCCCACTTAGAAAGACATCCCTCTAATCTTCTAAGTGTTCACGTGATCCAAATCAACTAAACCATAACTGATCATCACGTGAAATGGAGTAGCTTTCAATGGTGAACATCAATATGTTGATCATATCTACTATATGATTCACGCTTGACCTTTCGGTCTTAGTGTTCCGAGGCCATATCTGCATATGCTAGGCTCGTCAAGTTTAACCTGAGTATTCTGCGTGTGTAAAAACTGGCTTGCACCCGTTGTAGATGGACGTAGAGCTTATCACACCCGATCATCACGTGGTGTCTGGGCACGATGAACTTTGGCAATGGTGCATACTCAGGGAGAACACTTTTATCTTGAAATTTAGTGAGAGATCATCTTATAATGCTACCGTCAATCAAAGCAAGATAAGATGCATAAAAGATAAACATCACATGCAATCAATATAAGTGATATGATATGGCCATCATCATCTTGTGCTTGTGATCTCCATCTCCGAAGCACCGTCATGATCACCATCGTCACCAGCACGACACCTTGATCTCCATCGTAGCATCGTTGTCGTCTCACCAATCTTATGCTTCTACGACTATCACTACCGCTTAGTGATAAAGTAAAGCATTACAGGGCGATTGCATTGCATACAATAAAGTGACAACCATATGGCTCCTGCCAGTTGCCGATAACTCGGTTACAAAACATGATCATCTCATACAATAAAATTTAGCATCATGTCTTGACCATATCACATCACAACATGCCCTGCAAAAACAAGTTAGACGTCCTCTACTTTGTTGTTGCAAGTTTTATGTGGATGCTACAGGCTTAGCAAGAGCCGTTCTTACCTACGCATCAAAACCACAACGATAGTTTGTCAAGTTGGTGCTGTTTTAACCTTTGCAAGGACCGGGCATAGCCACACTCGGTTCAACTAAAGTTGGAGAAACTGACACCCGCCAGCCACCTGTGTGCAAAGCACGTCGGTAGAACCAGTCTCGCGTAAGCGTACGCGTAATGTCGGTCCGGGCCGCTTCATCCAACAATACCGCCGAACCAAAGTATGACATGCTGGTAAGCAGTATGACTTATATCGCCCACAACTCACTTGTGTTCTACTTGTGCATATAACATCAACGCATAAAACCTGGCTCGGATGCCACTGTTGGGGAACGTAGTAATTTCATAAAATTTCCTACGCACACGCAAGATCATGGTGATGCATAGCAACGAGAGGGGAGAGTGTTGTCTACGTACCCTTGTAGACCGAAAGCGGAAGCGTTAGCACAACGCGGTTGATGTAGTCGTACGTCTTCACGATTCGACCGATCAAGTACCGAACGTACGGCACCTTCGAGTTCAGCACACGTTCAGCCCGATGACATCCCTCGAACTCCGATCCAGCCGAGTGTTGAGGGAGAGTTTCGTCAGCATGACGGCGTGGTGACGATGTTGATGTTCTACCGACGCAGGGCTTCGCCTAAGCACCGCTACAGTATTATCGAGGTGGACTATGGTGGAGGGGGGCACCTCACACGGCTAAGAGATCAAGAGATCAATTGTTGTGTCTATGGGGTGCCCCCTGCCCCCGTATATAAAGGAGCAAGGGGGGACGCGGCCGGCCTAGGAGGAGGGCGCGCCAAGGGGGGGAGTCCTACTCCCACCGGGAGTAGGACTCCTCCTTCCCTTGTTGGAGTAGGAGAGAAGGAAAGAGGGGGAGAGGAACAAGGAAAAGGGGGCTGCACCCCTTGTCCAATTCGGACCAGAGGGGGGGGGGCGCCTCCTTCCTTTTGGCCTGTCTCCTCTATTCCCGTATGGCCCAATAAGGCCCATATACTCCCCGGCGAATTCCCGTAACTCTCCGGTACTCCGAAAAATACCCGAATCACTCGGAACCTTTTCGATGTCCGAATATAGTCATCCAATATATCGATCTTTACATCTCAACCATGTCGAGACTCCTCGTCATGTCCCTGATCTCATCCGGGACTCCGAACTCCTTCGGTACATCAAAACTCATAAACTCATAATATAACTGTCATCGAAACCTTAAGTGTGCGGACCCTATGGGTTCGAGAACTATGTAGACATGACCGAGACACATCTCCGGCCAATAACCAATAGCGGAATATGGATGCTCATGTTGGCTCCCACATATTCTACGAAGATCTTTATCGGTCAAACCGCATAACAACATACGTTGTTCCCTTTGTCATCGGTATGTTACTTGCCCGAGATTCGATCGTCAGTATCTCAATACGTAGTTCAATCTCGTTACTGGCAAGTCTCTTTACTCGTTCCGTAATACATCATCCCGCAACTAACTCATCAGTTGCAATGCTTGCAAGGCTTTAAGTGATGTGCATTACCAAGAGGGCCCAGAGATACCTCTCCGACAATCGAGTGACAAATCCTAATCTCGAAATACGCCAAACCAACAAGTACCTTTGGAGACACCTGTAGAGCACCTTTATAATCACCCAGTTATGTTGTGACATTTGGTAGCACACAAAGTGTTCCTCCGGTAAACGGGAGTTGCATAATCTCATAGTCATAGGAACATGTATAAGTCATGAAGAAAGCAATAGCAACAAACTAAACGATCAAGTGCTATGCTAACCGAATGGGTCAAGTCAATCACATCATTCTCTAATGATGTGACCTCGTTAATCAAATGACAGCTCATGTCTATGGCTAGGAAACTTAACCATCTTTGATTCAACGAGCTAGTCAAGTAGAGGCATACTAGTGACACTCTGTTTGTCTATGTATTCACACATGTATTATGTTTCCGGTTAATACAATTCTAGCATGAATAATAAACATTTATCATGAAATAAGGAAATAAATAATAACTTTATTATTGCCTCTAGGGCATATTTCCTTCATTATGATACTGTTATGATTGTGTTCTTTGTGTCTTAATTAGTGTTTGTGCCAGGTAAAGTCTTTAGGATCTTCTTGGGTGATAGTTGTTTGATCTTGCTGAAAAAACAGAAACTTTTAAGCTCACATAATTGATTTTCATTTTTTACCAGAGAGCGATAAAATAACAATTCCACTTGTAGTAGATCAATATATAAATTTCACAGGTCGTCCTAATTTTCAGAATTTTTGGAGTTACAGAAGTATTTGAAATAGTCAGATTGCTACAGGCTGTTCTGTTTTGACAGATTCTGTTTTCTTTGTGTTGTGTGCTTATTTTGATGGCTCTATGGTTTTCTTTGATGAGTTTTTGCCATATAAAAGTTGGACAATAGATATAATACAAAAACAAAATATGAATTGGTTTGATACAACATTTATAGTAGTGGTTTATTATTCTTATACTAACGGATCTCACGAAGGTTTTGTTGAGTTTTGTGTGATTGAAGTTTTCAAGTTTTGGGTTATCTTACGATGGATGAATGAAGGATGGAAGAGCCTAAGCTTGGGGATGCCCTGACATCACAAGCTATTATCCAAAAATGAGCAACGAACTAAGCTTGGGGATGTCCCCGAGTGGCATCCCCGCTTTCTTCCAACAACTATCGGTATTTTACTCAAGACTATATTTTTATTCGTCACATGATATGTGTTTTGCTTGGAGCGTCTTGTATGATACGTGTCTTTGCTTGTTTTATTTTGTGTTTTAAGTCATCAATAGTTGTTGGACACACCTATTCGAGAGAGCCAAAATTATGTCATGACTTGTTAGAATTGCTCTCTATGCTTCACTTAAATTTTTATGAGCAATGGACTTGCTCTAGTGCTTCACTTATATCTTTTTGAGGACAGTGTGCTTAGTATTTTTGAAGAAATGCTCTCTTGCTTCACTTAGATTTATTTGAGAGTTAGTAAAATTTTGAAGAAATTCTCTCTTGCTTCACTTAAATTAATTTGAGAGAAAGAATTTTTTTTATTATGCTCATGATCTTCACTTATATTTGTTGGAGCTTGTCAAAGGCAATACACGAAAATTAGTCCCAAAGTGATAGATATCCAAGAAGGATAAAGAAAAGAAAAATGTCATGAAGATCATTGGACAAAATAAACTTGTTTCTTAGTTATAGTTTTGAGATATGATGATGTGATATGTGAGTTATGTTGATGAGTAATTATGCTCTAGTAGGAATATCGGTGTTAAGGTTTGTGATTCCGGAAGCATGCACGTATAGTCTCTCGTTATGCTATAATGTTGGAGCACGATTTATTTTTGATTGTCTTCCTTATGAGTGGCAGTCGGGGACAAGAGATGGTCTTTTCCTACCTATCTATCCCCCTAGGGGCATGCGTAGTAGTACTTTGCTTTGAGGGCCAATAAACTTTTGCAATAAGTATATGAGTTCTTTATGACTAATGTGAGTCCATGGATTATATACACTCTTACCTTTTCGCAATTTGGGAGCCTCTACGGTACCGTGCATTGCCCTTTCTCACATTGAGACGTGGTGCAAACTTCGCAAGTGCATCCAAACCCCATGATATGATACACTCTATCACACATAAGCCTCATTATATCTTCCTCAAAACAGCCACCATACCTACCTATTATGGCTTTTCCATGGCCATTCCGAGATATATTGCCATGCAACTTCCACCGCTTCCGTTTGATGACTTGAGCATTCACTGTCATATTGCTTTTTATGATATTATAGCTGACATAGTGTTTGTGGCTTAGCCACTGTTCCTCATTTTTCATACATGTTGATCATTGCACATCCTGGTACATGCCAGAGGCATTTATATAGAGTCATATTTTGTCATAGTTATCGAGTTGTAATTTTTATTTATTTTGAGTTATAAGTAAATAGAAGTGTGATGATCATCATTATTCATTTTTAGAGAAGTGCCCCAGTGAGGAAAGGATGATGGAGACTATGATTCCCCCACAAGTTGGGATGAGACTCCGGACAATGAGAGATGAAAAAAGAGAAAAAAGAGAAAAAAAGACAGAGAAAAGAAAGAAAGAAAAAGAAAATAGAAAGAAAAAGAAAAAATAATAATACAATAATAAACAAAGAGAGAAGGGGAATTGCTAGTATCCTTTACCACAGTTGTGCTTCAAAGTAGCACCATGTTTTTCATATGGAGAGTCTCCGATGTTGTCACTTTCATATACTAGTGGGATTTTTTCATTATAGGATTAGATGCACACCCACTTAGTTTTCATATTGAGCTTTCATACACTTATAGCTCTTAGTGCATTCATTGCATGGAAATCCCTACTCCTCACATTGATATCGATTGATGGGCATTTCCAAAGCCCGTTGGTTAGCCGCATCGATGTGAGACTTTCTTACTTTTTTGTCTTCTCTATATTTACCCCTATCATCATACTCTATTCCACCCGTAGTGCTATATCCATGGCTTGCGCTCATGTATTGCGTAAGAGTTGAAAAAGCTGAAGCGCGTTGAAAAGTATGAACCAATTGCTCGGCTTGTCATCGGGGTTGTGCATGATAATTACTTTGTGTTAAGAAGACAGAGCATGACAAGACTATATGGTTTTGTAGGGATAACTTATTTTAGCATTGATATTTTGAAAGACATGGTTGCTTGTTGATATGCTTGAGTATCTAAATCATTATGTCAAAACTAGACTATTGCTTTGAATCACATAAAAAGTCCAATTGTCCATACTATAAAGAAAAGAATATGATATGACATGTTAAACAACACTCCACATCAAAAATTCTATTTTTATCACTTACCTACTCGAGGACGAGTAGGAGTTAAGCTTGGGGATGCTGATACATCTCCAATGTATCTATATTTTTTGATTGTTCCATGCTATTATATTACCAATCTTGGATGTTTAATAATCATTTAATAGTCATTTTATATCATTTTTTGGTACTAACCTATTGACATAGTGCCAAGTGCTAGTTCCCGTTTTTTCATCTTTTTACATCGCAGAAAATCAATATCAGACGGAGTCCAAATGCCACGAAACTTTACAGAGATTTTTATGGACCAAAAGGAACATGTTGGGCCCTGGTAGAACCTGGGGGAGTCCCGAGGAGGGGACGACCCACCAGGGCGCGCCAGGAGGCACAGGCGTGCCCTGGTGGGTTGTGCCCACCTCGGGTGCCCCCCGGACCGCCTCTTTGCTCTATAAATACCCAAACATTCCCAAAACTGTAGAGGAGTTGACGAAATATTCATCCAGCCGCCGCAGAGTCCAGAACCACCAGATCCAATCTAGACACCATCTCGAATGGGGTTCACCACCTCCATTGGTGCCTCTTTGATGATGCATGAGTAGTTCTTTGTAGACCTTCGGGTTCGTCGTTAGTAGCTAGATGGATTCATCTCTCTCTCTTGATTCTCAATACAATGGTCTCTTGGAGATCCATATGATGTAACTCTTTTTGCGGTGTGTTTGTTGGGATCTGATGAACTTTGAGTTTATGATCAGTCATATCTTTTTATATCCATGAAAGTTATTTGAGTTTCTTTGATCTCTTATATGCATGATCTCTTACAGCCTCGTATTTCTTCTCCGATATTTGGGTTTTGTTTGGCCAACTTGATATATTTATCTTGCAATGGCAAGAGGTGCCCGCTAGTGGGTTCGATCTTACGGTGCTTGATCCCAGTGACAGAAAGGGAACCGACACGTACGTATCGTTGCTACTACGGATAAAAAGATGGGATCTATATCTACGCAATAGATAAACGGATCTTGTCTACATCATGTCATCGTTCTTATTGCATTACTCCATTTTCCCATGAACTTAATACACTAGATGCATGCTGGATAGCGGTCGATTTGTGGAGTAATAGTAGTAGATGCAGGCAGGAGTCGGTCTACTAATCTTGGACGTGATGCATATGTAATGATCATTGCTTGGATATCGTCATAATTATTCGAGGTTCTATCAATTACCCAACATTAATTTGTTTACCTACTGTTTGCTATATTTCTCGAGAGAAGCCACTAGTGAAACCTACGGCCCCCGGGTCTTCTTCCTCATATTTGCTTGTGATCTACTTTTCCTTTGCATTTTTATTCAAATCTATTAAACCAAAAATACAAAAAATACTTTGCTGCACTTTATTTTATTTGCAATCTATTATTTCAATCTACTACAATTTTCTGGCATCGTTACCCGAAAGGGATTGACAACCCCTTTAACAAGTCGGGTTGCGAGGTGTTGTCATTTGTGTGTAGGTGCTGTTTACGTTGTGTTGCTTGGTTCTCCTACTGGTTCGATAACCTTGGTTTCTTCACTGAGGGACATACCTACTGTCGCTGTGCTGCATCATCCCTTCCACTTTGGGGAAATACCGACGTAGTCCTAGCAGACAGGAGCTTTTATGGCGCTATAGTCAGAGAGCAATCAGAATGGATCCGATCCCCCTCTATGGTGGTGGCTAGGCCCTATTTATAGTGGCCTTGGTCCTCTTCCAAATGTTAGGCAGGAAGGGATCCCACAACGGACAAATTCGAAGGCAGACAACTAGTACAAGCTATCCTAACAAAAGTAGTCTTCGCGTGCAAAGGCTCTGGTGGTGATGCTGTAGTGGGCTCCGCGATGACCTCCATCCTGTCGTCTTGGCGGTCTTGGTCTTGTTGCACTGATATGGAAACCTTTGCCTAATGCCTCGGGACTCCGTGCCTGTGCTTGCCCCTTAGCACTAAAGACGAAACTGGTACACTCCGCCCGCTGGCGCCCGCCTGGCCTTGGTATTCATGGCTCACGTCATGTGAACCTCGCGAGGTGCACCTTGCCTTGATATCTCCACTCCTCGGGAGCCAGCCTAGTGAGGCCACCCCACAGGGAGGTCTTAGTGTCGTCCACCTCGCGAGGGTCTTGTGTTGATGCTGTTGATAATGATAGTGCAACTTATTTGTGGCACTGCCGTTTAGGTCATATTGGTGTAAAGCACATGAAGAAACTCCATTCTGATGGAATTCTGGAATCACTTGATTATGAATCACTTGGTACTTGCGAACCATGCCTCATGGGCAAGATGACTAAAACTCCATTCTCTGGAACAATGGAGAGAGCAATAGAGTTATTGGAAATCATACATACTGATGTATGTGGTCCAATGAACATTGAAGCTCGCGGCCGATATCATTATTTTCTCACCTTCGCAGATGATTTGAGCAGATATGGGTATATCTACTTAATGAAACATAAGTCTGAAACATTTGAAAAGTTCAAAGAATTTCAGAGTGAAGTGGAAAATCATCGTAACAAGAAAATCAAGTTTCTACGATCTGATCATGGAGGTGAATATTTTAGTTATGAGTTTGGACTTCATTTGAAACAATGTGGAATAGTTTCACAACTCACCCACCTAGAACACCACAATGTAATGGTGTGTCCGAACGTCGTAACCACACTTTATTAGATATGGTGTGATCTATGATGTCTCTCACTGATTTCCCGCTATCGTTTTGGGGTTATGCTTTAGAGACGGCTGCATTCACGTTATGAACTGTGGTTTGGCAAGAAACCCAAGTTGTCATTTCTTAAAGTTTGGGGCTGCGATGCTTATGTGAAAAAGCTTCAACCTAATAAGCTCGAACCCAAATCGGAGAAATGTGTCTTCATAGGATACCCAAAGTAGACTATTGGGTACACCTTCTATCACAGATCCGAAGGCAAGATATTCGTGGCTAAGAACGGATCCTTTCTAGAGAAGGAGTTTCTCTCGAAAGAAGTGAGTGGGAGGAAAGTAGAACTTGACGAGGTAATTGTACCTTCTCCCTTATTGGAAAGTAGTTTATCACTGAAATCAGTTCCAGTGGTTCCTACACCAGTAAGTGAGGAAGCTAATGATGATGATCATGAAACTTCTGATCAAGTTACTATCGAACCTCGTAGGTGAACCAGAGTAAGATCCGCACTAGAGTGGTACGTTAATCCTGTTCTCGAAGTCATGTTACTTGACCATGACGAACCTACAAACTATGAGGAAGCGATGATGAGCCCAGATTCCGCAAAATGGCTTGAGGCCATGAAATCTGAGATGGGATCCATGTATGAGAACAAAGTATGGACTTTGGTTGACTTGCCCGATGATCGGCAGACCATAGAGAATAAATGGATCTTCAAGAAGAAGACTGACGCTGACGGTAATATTACTGCCTACAAAGCTCGACTTGTTGCAAAAGGTTTTTGACAAGTTCAAGGAGTTGACTACGATGAGACCTTCTCACCCGTAGCGATGCTTAAGTCTGTCCAAATCATGTTAGCAATTGCCGCATTTTATGATTATGAAATTTGGCAAATGGATGTCAAAACTGCATTCCTTAATGGATATCTTAAAGAAGAGTTGTATATGATGCGACCAGAAGGTTTTGTCGATCCAAAAGGTGCTAACAAAGGGTGCAAGCTCCAGCGATCTATTTATGGACTGGTGCAAGCCTCTCGGAGTTGGAATATACACTTTGATAGTGTGATCAAAGCATATGGTTTTATACAGACTTTTGGAGAAGCCTGTATTTACAAGAAAGTGAGTGGGAGCTCCGTAGCATTTCTGATATTATATGTAGATGACATATTGTTGATCAAAAATGATACTGAATTTCTGAATAGCATAAAAGGATACTTGAATAAGAATTTTTCAATGAAAGACCTCGGTGAAGCTGCTTATATATTGGGCATCAAGATCTATAGAGATAGATCAAGACGCTTAATTGGACTTTCACAAAGCACATACCTTGATAAAGTTTTGAAGAAGTTCAAAATGGATCAGGCAAAGAAAGGGTTCTTGCCTGTATTACAAGGTGTGAAGTTGAGTCAGACTCAATGCCCGACCACTGCAGAAGATAGAGAGAAAATGAAAGGTGTTCCCTATGCTTCAACCATAGGCTCTATCATGTATGCAATGCTGTGTACCAGACCTGATGTGTGCCTTGCTATCATTTTAGCAGGGAGGTACCAAAGTAATCCAGGAGTGGATCACTGGACAGCGGTCAAGAATATCCTGAAATACCTGAAAAGGACTAAGGATATGTTTATCTTATATGGAGGTGACAAAGAGCTCGTCATAAACGGTTACATCGATGCAAGCTTTCACACTGACCCGGATGACTCTAAGTCACAAACCAGATACATGTTTTTTAAATGGTGGAGCTGTCAGTTCGTGCAGTTCCAAGCAGAGCGTCGTGGCGGAATCTACATGCGAAGCGGATTCGATCTAGGTGTCATACCTAGTGCATCGGGTCCAATGAAAATCTTTTGTGACAATAATGGTGCAATTGCCTCGGCAAAGGAATCCATATTTCACAAGAGAACCAAGCACATCAAGAGATGCTTCAATTCCATCCGCGATCAAGTCAAGGAGGGAGACATAGAGATTTGCAAGATACATACGGATCTGAATGTTGCAGACCCATTGACTAAGCCTCTCTCACGAGCAAAACATGATCAACACCAAGACTCCATGGGTGTTAGAATCATTACAATGTAATCTAGATTATTGACTCTAGTGCACGTGGGAGACTGAAGCAAATATTCCCTAGGGGCAATAATAAAGTTGTTATTTATATTTCCTTATATCATGATAAATGTTTATTATTCATGCTAGAATTGTATTAACCGGAAACTTAGTACATGTGTGAATACATAGACAAACAGAGTGTCACTAGTTTGCCTATAATTGACTGGCTCGTTGAATCAATGATGGTTATGTTTCCTAACCATAGACAAGAGTAGTCATTTGATTAACGGGGTCACATCATTAGAGAATGATGTGATTGACTTGACCCATCCGTTAGCTTAGCACGATGATCATTTCGTTTGTTGCTATTGCTTTCTCCATAACTTATACATGTTCCTATGACTATGAGATCATGCAACTCCCGAATACCGGAGGAACACTTTGTGTGCTACCAAACATCACAACGTAACTGGGTGATTATAAAGGTGCTCTACAGGTGTCTCCAATGGTGTTTGTTGATTTGGCATAGATCGAGATTAGGATTTGTCACTCCGATTGTCGGAGAGGTATCTCTGGGCCCTCTCGGCAATGTACATCACTATAAGCCTTGCAAGCAATGTAGCTAATGAGTTAGTTACAGGATGTAGCATTACGGAACGAGTAAAGAGACTTGCCGGTAAAGAGATTGAACTAGGTATTGAGATACCAACGATCAAATCTCGGGCAAGTAACATACCGATGACAAAGGGAACAACGTATATCGTTATGCGGTTTGACTGATAAAGATCTTCATAGAATATGTAGGAACCAATATGAGCATCCAGGTTCCGCTATTGGTTATTGACCAGAGACGTGTCTCGGTCATGTCTACATAATTCTCGAACCCATAGGGTCCGCACGCTTAACGTTCAGTGACGATCGTATTATGAGTTTATGTGTTTTGATGTACCAAAGGTAGTTCAGAGTCCCAAATATGATCACGGACATGATGAGGAGTCTCAAAATGGCTGAGACAAAAAGATCGATATATTGGACGACTACATTTGGATATCTGAATGGTTCCAGGTGAGATCGGGCATTTACCGATGTACCGGGAGGTTACCGGACCCCCCCCCCGGGAGGTATATGGGCCTTATTGGGCCATAGTGGGAGAGAGGAGAAGGGAGCAAAGGAGGGGGCGCCCCCCCAAGCCCAATCCGAATTGGGAGGTGGTAATCTTCACAGAATCCCATGTACTGAATAAGAGGCATAACCGCATGGTGGTTTGGTCGCAAGTGGGCTAATCTTCACACAATCCCATGTACTGAATAAGAAAGGGATAAAGAGTTGGCTTACAATCGCCACTTCACACAAATAACAAGTTAAGCATACATCATCCAGAGTACAATCAAGGTCCGACTACGGAACCAAAATAAAAGAAGACAACCCCAAATGCTAGATCCCTGTTCGTCCCAAATGGGCACCACTAATAAACAACCGGAAAAGACACAAAACAACGATCAAGATCTTCATCGAGCTCCCACTTGAGCTCGGTTGCGTCACCTGCACTGGTATCATTGGCACTTGAAACTGTTTTGGAAGTATCCGTGAGTCACGAGGACTCATCAATCTCACACCACGAGATCATGATTATTTAAGCTTATGGGTAGGATAAGGTAATGAGGTGGAGCTGCAGCAAGCACTAAGCAAATATGGTGGCTAACATACACAAATAAGAGCAAGAAGAGAAGCAATGCAATGGTCGAGAAGCTAGAAGTGATCAAGAAGTGATCCTGAAACTACTTATGTTCAAGCATAACACAAGACCGTGTTCACTTCCCGGACTCCGCCGAAAAGAGTCCATCACGGCTATACACACGGTTGATGCATTTTAATTAAGTTAAGTGTCAAGTTCTCCACAACCGGACATTAACAAATTCCCATCTGCCACATAACCATGGGCACGTCTCTCGAAAGTTTATACCCTGCAGGGGTGTCCAACTTAGCCCATCACAAGCTCTCACGGTCAACGAAGGATATTACTTCTCCCGGGAAGACCCGATCAGGCTCGGAATCCCAGTTACAAGACTTTTCGACAATGTTAAAAGAAGACCAGCAAAGCCGCCCGATGTGCCAACAAATCCTGATAGGAGCTGCACATTTCTTGTTCTCAGGGCACACCGGATAGGTCAAGCTACGAGTAAAACCAGCCCTCAAGTTGCCCCGAGGTGGCCCCACAGGTTGCCCGGTTCTGACCAACACTTAGAGAAGCACTGGCCCCGGGGGGGGGGGGGGGGGTTAAAATAAAGATGACCCTCGGGAGCACGACTCAAGGGAAAAGTTATAGGTGGTGGTGGCAAATGTTAAAACCAAGGTTGGGCCTTGCTGGAGGAGTTTTATTCAAAGCGAACTGTCAAGGGGGCCCCATAACCCCAACCGCGTTAGGAACGCAAAATCAAGGAACATAACACCGGTATGACGGAAAATAGGGTGGCAAGAGTGGAACAAAACACCAGGCATAAGGCCGAGCCTTCCACCCTTTACCAAAACTGCAACTTCACCCGCAACTAGCAACGCTATAAGAGGGGCTGAGCAAAAGCGGTAACATAGACAAACAACGGTTTGCTAGGAAAGGTGGGTTAGAGGCTTGACATGGCAATATGGGAGGCATGATATAACAAGTGGTAGGTAGCGTGACATAGCGATAGAGCGAACAACTAGCAAGCAAAGATAGAAGTGATATCGAGGGTATGATCATCTTGCCTGAGATCCCGCAAGGAAGAAGAACGAGTCCAAGAAGTAGACAACCCAACGTAGTCGAGCGAATCATCACAACTCCGGAATGAAACCGAAGCTAAAGAGAGAAGCAACCCAAAAATAAGCAAGCAACATAGTAAACAACCATCACATAAACATGGCATGATGCACAACGAAGTACGATGCATGTCCGATTTAATGAAACATGGCATGGCAGAGTGCACAAACAAAACTACAAGTTAAGTGGAGCTCAATATGCAATGAGTTGCACATTAACGAAACACCACATTCGATTATTTAGTTCTCTTGCTTTTATGTACCCAACAATATTAAATGATTTTAAACATGGCAAGAGGTGAAGCATACGAAAACTACACATTTAAGCAAGTTTAAATGAGGGCGGAAACAACAACAACAATTCCGGAAAATCCTCATATGCATATTTTGAATTAGCTACTGTTCTGCCCTAAACATAATTTCAGAGTTGTTAAACATGCAAAGTAAGTACATCATGTTAATCTATACATTTTTCCACCCCATTTACATATAAAGTTTATTTAAAATGGAGCTGCGGTTATTTAATTATGAAATAAATCATTTTAACATGACAATATGCAAATTAAATGCAAACATCATTTTAAACATCTTTAACAAGGATGAAAGTGGCATATTACGAAACTAGGCAAAATTCTAAGCAAGTTACATATATAAAACATTTTAATACGATGCACGGTTGATGAGTTATTAAATGCATGAACTCTAGGGACTTTTCTGTAAAACAACGTTCTCTGGATAAAAACTAAATTCACAACAAAGGAAAAAACACACATTGGGCCGAATCTAGCTGGTCCAAAAATGCACAGTAGAGGGGCTGGGCACGTTCTCACCCATGGGCCTTGGCCCGGCCGGTGGAGAGAGGCCGGAAAGGGGCGCGCTGGGCCGGCCTACCTGCGGGGCCCACGATGGGAGGGACTCGTCACCGACCTCCTCACAAGGACGAGGCAGGGACGAACATCAACGGCGGGTGGCGACTGTGGAAGCCCAATCCGGCCGCAGACTTGCCAGATCCGGAAGGAGGCGAGGCGGGAGTGTCCGTTCCCGGCGACTGCGGGGCCGGGCATCAACGACGGTGGGGCGCCGGATCTGGGTCGGAAGGAGACGCCGGCGAGGTTCCAGCGACGAGGCCTTGGGGCAGCAGCTCCGGCAGGATGCAGATGCAGGGGGCGGCGACGGATGGCGGTGCAGGGGTCGACGAGATGCGCGAGGATGCAGGGTCGCGGACGCTAGTGGACTCCGGCGCATACAACGGCCACCGGCGGCGCCCGGGAGGATCTTGGGCGCGCGGGACGGGCCCCTGGCTTGGGCGCTCGCGGGCGCCTGCGGTGGTCGGCTCAGGCCCGGGCGGGCCCACGATGGGCCTCCAGGGCCACAGCGAAGTGGGGGAAAGCGCGGCGCGACGTGGCTTGCACCGATTTGCTGGAAGGCGGCTAAGAGGTGAGGTGGCGTGACATGGTTGGCTGCGGGGCGCTGGCTGCGGTGCCAAGTGGCGGAAGTGGGTTCGCCGGCACGGATTTGGAGGAGGGAAGTGGAGGCTGGCTACGGAAAACGAGGAAGGGGTAAGTAGGAGGCCAAAAATGGCATGGGGCGTCTATTTATAGCAAGGGGGCTAGGGTTAGGGGGTTTAGATGGGTTTGAGGCCGTCTTGGAGCCCTCCGATCATGATCGAACGGTTCCGTACGTGAGGAGGGGTTAGGTGGG
Source organism: Triticum aestivum (assembly GCF_018294505.1). Lineage (NCBI taxonomy): Eukaryota > Viridiplantae > Streptophyta > Magnoliopsida > Poales > Poaceae > Triticum > Triticum aestivum. The sequence continues at coordinate 453,467,343 of NC_057800.1, forward strand.
CTTCAGGTGGGCTGTGCTAGAGAGAGATGGGCTAAGAAGAGAGGAGAGAGAGAGAGAGAGAGGCCTGGCAGCAGTTTTGGAGACCGAAAATGTCTGACGTTTGACCGACTATATTGTCGCTATAGTTATCCGTTGGGGGCATCAAACGAGCTCCGAATGCAACGAAACTTGACAGACGGTCTACCCACACTATAATAAGGTTGCACGCCAACTTCCAACCCATTCCGAGAACATTCTTCGGCCACTTATAAAATAATATTTCGGACGTGCCGCGGGCGCGTGCGAGTGTGGTTGGGCTCAGAACGGACAACAGGGAGAACGGGGAGACCAGGACGGATGCAAGTTTTGAAAACATGATGATGCAATGCACATGATGACATGACAAGATGCAACATGCAAGCGGATGACATGGCAATGACGGCGCATAACTAGAAGACACCTGGCGCATCGGTCTCGGGGCGATACAACACTCCACCACTACAAGAGGTTCTCGTCCCGAGATCTAGGATGGCACCGGAGGGAAATGGAAGAGGAAGAGAAGAGGTAAAACTAAGTTGCTTCTTTGACAAATGAGTGAAACCAAATAACCTTTCGAGGTTGAACAAATTGAAAGAAGAATACAACGAAGATGAACAAAGTTGAAAAGACTCCGTTAGAAAAGAGGAACAAGGAACATTACTAGAACCTTGTAGGTTGAAAGACATAAGAAAAAGGGTTCCAATGGACCAGAAGTAAATGCAAGAACTCCAGATGAACGAGATGTACAAGGAACGATAAAGATCAATTATGACAACACTCCGGTTGGAAATGGAAGGCAATAATATTGTAAGTGCATCTAGTGCCACCCCTAGTTGGTTTTGGAGTATTGACGACAAACCTAGTTGAGGAACTAATGTGTTTGTGAGAATTGCAGGATAACACAGGTAGAAGTCCCTCATTGATTCGGTTTTCCTACCAGAGATGACCCCTAAAAATGTATGAAGACATTGATGTCAAAGGTGGTATGTGAAGATATTCACATTGAAGACTATGACAAGAGAAGACACCGCATGAAGCCTATGGAGCTCGAAGACTCAGATCTTTCGTAGTTCTTTTTCTTCTTTATTGAGTCATAAGAACCACCGTACTGTTAAGTGGGGTCCAAGAGAACTAGTCAGAATGACTGAAGTGATGCTTAACCAAAACCTATGTCTTCGAGTGAAGACTATGAGAGCAAATCTTGTTCAGAGTCGGACAAATCAGCTTTGCTTGTAGCCCAAGTAAAGTTGTCGTGTGTGTTTGAAATCTGACCATTGGCACACGTGTCAGTTCCTTAGTGACCTAGGGTCATTTCGGACAAATCAGGTCGGGTTGCCTAGTGGCTATAAATAGCCCACCCCCTACAACCATAAACGGTTGGCTGCTCAGAGTTAGAGTACGACTTTTGTCGTTTGAGAGCAACCCACCTCGAAGCCTTTGAGAGAGAATTCCTTGCGAGGATAAAGCCCTAACCACCCAGAGCCAAAGAGTGTTAGGCATCACTTAAGTCTTCCTGTCTGTGTGATCTGAAGACTTATTACACTTGAGGACTGTGAATCCTCCAGCCGGTTAGGCATCGCATTCTGAGCATCCAAGAGTCATTGTGGATCACCGGTGAACGAAGTCTGTGAAGGTTTGGGAGTCTACCTTGAAGACTTACCAGAGTGATTGGGCAAGGTCTGTGTGACCTTAGCTCAAGGGGAATACGGTGAGGACTGGGTGTCCTGAGCTGCGTGTTCAGGACTGGGTGTCCGGGACTATGTGTCCTCAGGTTTAAATACCTAGCCGCCCTAACCACACGTACAGTTGTCACAGCAACTGGAACTGGTCCAACAAATCATTGTCTTCAACGAGTCACTGGTTTCATCCTTCCCCTCCCTTTACTTACAGTTGGTCCTTGTGAAGTCATTGTATGATTGCACTATCTTTTGTCTTCACTGAGTGACTGCTTGTTCTGATTGGCTTCATAATATCTTCCTACCTGATCCTTACTACCTAGCTGCTATTAGTCATTGTGCTTTCACTTCATTGAATACTTGACTATGGTTTGCCTAGTGTAGTCTACCTTCCGCTACATGGTAATAGGTTTATTTCTATCGTTTGTCTTCGAAACTTCCATGTTTTGAAGACTTTCATAAAAATCACCTATTCACCCCCCCTGTCGGTGTCAAAACCGGCGGATCTCGGGTAGGGGGTCCCGAACTGTGCGTCTAGGCCGGATGGTAACAGGAGGCAGGGAACACTTTGTTTTACCCAGGTTCGGGCCCTCTCGATGGAGGTAATACCCTACTCCTGCTTGATTAATATTGATGATATGGGTAGTACAAGAGTAGATCTACCACGAGATCAAGGAGGCTAAACCCTAGAAGCTTGCCTATGGTATGATTGTTGTGTATGGAGTTAATTGCCTACGGACTACAACCCTCCGGTTTATATAGACACCAGATAGGGTTAGGGTTACATGTAGTCGGTTACAATGGTAGGAGATCTTGAATATCCGCATCGCCAAGCTTGCCTTCCACGCCAAGGAAAGTCCCATCCGGACACGGGACGAAGTCTTCAATCTTGTATCTTCATAGTCCAGGAGTCCGGCTGAAGGTATAGTCCGGCTACCCGAACACCCCTAATCCAGGACTCCCTCAGTAGCCCCCGAACCAGGCTTCAATGACGATGAGTCCGGCGCGCAGATTGTTTGGCATTGCAAGGCGGGTTCCTCTCCAAATCTTGTGTTCCTGTAGGAATAATGTCCGATTTTTGTAACATAGTGATCCTCGGCTTCCACACCCAATAATGGCCGTCTTCCGCGTGTGAAATGCGAAAAGCGGGGGTGTGCTTACATCCACACCCCTACCCGTATAAACGAGCCGCCTATTTAACGGGATGGGGATTTAGGTCCAAACCACATCTTCTCCTCTCCGCGAGTTATCATCAGAGCGCTTCCAGCAAAGGTCCATTCCAACATGGCCAGCCGTCGCAGCTCCTCCCTCGCCCCTCCGGTCCCATACCCCGGGACTGGGAGAGTTGCACCGTCCCGCATAGCAAGTTAGCGTCACTTCAGGCCAAGGGATTTCTCCCTCAGGCGTACATGGTCCCAGTCCGAGCCGGTCTCGCCACCTATAATGGCGGAAAACAAGCGGAGAGCACCCCCAATCCTTCTAAAGGAGAGCGGGTGTGCCTCGTCCCCTATCTAATAAGGGGACTGGGATTTCCAATTCATCCATTTCTCCACGGGCTTCTGTAGTTCTACGGCCTCCAGCTGCACAATCTCACGCCCGCCTCCGTATTGCATATTGCGGGTTTTGTCGCCCTTTGCGAGCTATTTTTAGGCGTTGAGGCTCATTTCGCGCTGTGGAAGAGGTTATTCTGCCTGGTGCCCCGTTCTAAAAGGGGTCTATATACCAAGTGGGCGGAGCCAAAGTATGGCGCATCGCCGGGACCGGATACCTATCCGGAACCCCAAAGAAGGTGTCCGAGGACTGGCCTTCGGAATGGTTCTATATAGATGACGTCCCGCTACCGGACCCTATCCGGGTCGGTCTCCCTGAGTTCAACAGTGCTCCATTGAAGAAACGCTTGAGCTGGCGTCCGCGGAGCTCTCAGAGAGAAAGCGACAGAGACGTCCTTTACCTGATGGGCCGGATAAGACTGTTGGCTCATTCCGGACTAACCATGATTGGAGTCATGGCCACATGCATTATGCGGGGGGTGCAGCCGCTTCAATATAGAGGCCACCCCATGTGGGATTTCAACGGGGAGGATGACGCCACTCGTTACGGTCGTAAGGGGCCAGCCTCAGCTGCCGCCCTAGTAAAGATCTTATCCTCTTTGTACAAGGGAGAAAAGGAGGAATTCCTCCGCGTCAATCCGCAGGCCGGATTTACTATGTACGATCCTCCAAGTTGGGTAAGTGAATAATTGTGCTTGCCCGTTTGTTTCGTACTCCCATGGTTAAATATGTAGTCTAACGACTTCAATGCAGGAACTGCGACAGGTGGTAAAGGATATAAACAGCCGCCCTCCACAACCCGAGGACCCAGAACGGTCCCTCGATCCGGACTCCGAAGAGGATCCGGACATATCGGTGGAGCTTATCGACGGGGTGTTCCATCAGCTAAGCACGAACAATACCTTGGTAGCCATCACGGCTGATTACCCAGGGTTAATCCGGCCTCCCAGGTGACAGAAACCGGAGTCTCATTCCCTTGAGAGAGGTTCCATTCTCACGTATTCCGGTGTTTCTGACGACAATCGTGTTTTGCAGGGGAGATTTCCGAGGCAGGAGGCCGAACCTGCGGTGGCTAGCCAACGAGGGGCCGCAGGGCCCCGTGGGGCAAAAAGGAATGTAGTCCGGACTGAGATGCCGGCACAAAGGTATAGCGCACCCTCTGTTTCCCTGGTGTTATTCTGTCCGGGCATATTAACGTTCGTGCTATCTTCAGAATGAAGAGACCTCGCCGGACTACATCCGGAGAGGTTGCCAATTGCGCCTCCACCAGCCAGGCTCCAATGTCTGGCCAGGAAGCGGAGGCGAGAACAAGGCGCGCACTGGACGCTCCTCCGACGAAGGATGCGGACAGGCTGTCTGCCACAAATTCTGAAGTGGAGAGTGCCATGAACCACAGGCGTCGCCGAACAGTTCTACGCGACGCTTGTTTCTCCCAAGAGGCTTTAGATGCCTTTAATTCGGGAGATTCGTACCTCTGTGCCGCTCAAAATGGTTTAGCCAGAGCCACGGAGCAGTATGTAAAAGACATACGGGTAAGAAAATTTTGGTCAAATATATATATACCAGTAGCCCCCGAGACTTGAAACAGTTAGAGAAACTGATTTAAGGATCATTTAATATGCAGCTTCTTACAGAGAAGAATACCGTACTGTCCCAGGAGCTGGAAAAGTGCAAGGCCCAACTAGAGGCCGCACTAGCCGCAGCAGGGGAGCCCAAAGAGACCCCCTCAGGTAAGATACACTTCGAAAGATTAGTATTGTGCGGTGTGGGTGCAAATCTGACAAATCATATTGCAGATGGCGCCGGACTAGATCCGGACAAGCAACAACTCTTACGCCGGCTAAAGGCCGGTGAGATTATGTTGACAAAGGTGAGACAAGAGAAGAATGATCTTCAGGATGCCAACACCAAGCTGGACGTCGAACTTAAAGATGTTCGTGGCCAGCTGTCGGACTCCACGAAGGAGAATCAGCGGCTTCGACGCGGCATTTTTAGTAAGTGCTTGAACGAACTTTGAAAAAGAGTTCGGTGAGGAAGTCGACTAACATAATAATGTCTGTAGGTATGCTCACAGGTCGTCCTGCAGAGGAGATGCCCGGTTCTACGGGTGACCTTCTTCCCGAACTCGTGCAACTGCACGAGCGAATTCGGCAGGCGATGCGAGGCGTTGCCCAAGCCTTATGGCCTGCCCACTCCATGCCCGAGGGCCTTGGAGAGCTTGCGGAGAAGCTGAAGGGAGCTCGGCGGCGCTTCCGGTTGTGGAAGATATCGGCCTGCCGACAAGGCGCTAGGGAGGCCTGGGCCATGGTGAAGACCCGTTTTACGAAGTCTGACCCAAACCACATGGCCGAGGTCGGACCAGTGGGGCCTGACGGGAAGGAGATCCCTGTAAGCTTAGTATACGGCCAAGTAGAGTTAGCCGCGAAGTATTCCCAGCAGGACTGTAAATTAGACAGCCTGTTAGATGGTATAGAAGAGGAATACAATCAGTCAGAATGACTATGTAATTTTGAATTGACATGTGTAATGCCTTCTAGCCGGATTGTAGATCGTTTGTCGTTGCCGACCTTTTCGCTTCAACCTCGGGACCTGACGGTCCGGAGTGTGTCCGAATACCATAGCGGTTATATAAGAACCGTGGTATGTGTGGAGACCAGGCGTAGGGGTCATTAGTGCTTTATCAGACAAGTGCCCAACTAGTTATGTTATATTACATGGTTAGTAAGAAACATCTTCCAGAGAGAATAGTTCCGTTAGGGGTTCCTTTCGCTGGGAGGCATGCCCTAAAGTGCATGTCCGGACTGCGTAAAAAGACGCAGAAAAAAGCATCTGGGGGGCATAAAATGAGTAAAAAGATCATCTTTTATCTCACCGACCGAATATTCCCTTAAGAACGCTAGCTTTCGGCTTCACCCAGTCTGAGGTACACATCCGGCTGACCCAGCAGTAACAATCGCAGAGGTGCTCCCTTTACCGCCTAGCCGAACAATCGGGAACGTAGGGGTAAGCACAGGAGCCAGGCAACCCAGCTTGGCCAAAACTTAAGTCATATCGATGCATATAATGGTGAAGAAAAAGGTACATGCGGAAGTTTGACGCATGTGTTGGGCGTGAAGCCCGTATAAATAAGCTTCTGTTAAAGAAGCCCCAGGTTTAATGAGCGCGAGTGGCGCGTCACTAGATGAGCCTTTAAGGGCTATAAAAGAAAAGAGGGGAAGGAGAGAAATGTAAGACAGAAAAATGCAAAAAATGGACAGAGGAAGGAGACGAACACAGAGTCCGGCGCTAGGCATAGAATCTTCGGAGACGGGTGGCGTTCCACGGGTTCGGCTCGAGTCGGTTATCCGACGCATCTCGCAGGCGGTACGCCCCGCCAGTCAGGACTTGGTCGATTATGAATGGACCTTCCCACTTGGGCTTGAGTTTGTCCTTTTTCTTATCCGGCAGACGTAGAACTAGTTCGCCAACATTGTAATTCTTGGCCCGTACTTCTCTGCTTCGATATCTTCGGGCCTGCTGTTGATAAAATGCAGAACGGGCTTTTGCCACGTCACGCTCCTCCTCCAGGGCGTCCAAGTTGTCCTGCCGATCGAGCTCGGCTTCTCTTTCTTCGTACATGCGCACTCTAGGTGAGTCATGAATTATGTCGCAGGGCAGAACTGCCTCTGCGCCGTACACCATAAAAAATGGTGTGTATCCGGTGGTGCAATTTGGCGTGGTCCGCAGCCCCCATAGCACGAAGTCGAGCTCCTCTACCCAATGCGTGTTAGATTCCTTGAGGGACCGCACCAGTCTCGGTTTAATGCCGCTCATGATAAGACCATTTGCACGTTCGACCTGGCCGTTGGTTTGTGGGTGATAGACGGAAGCATAATCGAGCTTGATGCCCATGTTTTTGCACCAGAGTTTTACCTCGTCGGCGGTAAAGTTTGTACCGTTATCGGTTATGATGCTGTGGGGGACGCCATAACGGTGTACAACCCCGGATATGAAGTCTATCACAGGTCCGGATTCGGCCATTTTAACAGGCTTGGCTTCTATCCATTTGGTGAATTTATCCACCATGACCAGTAAGTATTTTTTCCTATCGGTCCCACCTTTAAGGGGTCCGACCATGTCAAGCCCCCAGACCGCAAAAGGCCAGGTGATGGGTATAGTTTGGAGTGCGGTGGGTGGCATATGGCTTTGGTTGGCAAAAAGTTGGCAACCAGCGCATCGTTGGACTAGGTCCTGAGCGTCTGCCCGGGCCGTCGGCCAATAAAAGCCTGTACGGAAAGCCTTGCTAACAAGGGACCGAGCAGCGGCGTGGTGACCACCGAGTCCGGCATGAATTTCAGCCAGAAGGTTCCGCCCTTCCTCTTCGGAGATGCACCTTTGAAGGACTCCGGTAGTGCTTTTCTTATAAAGCTCTCCCTCATGGACTCTATAGGCTTTAGATCGCCGCACTATGCAGCGGGCCTCGTTTTGGTCCTCCGGGAGTTCCTGCCTAGTAAGGTAGGCTAGGAATGGTTCTGTCCACGGGGCGATGACCGCCATTATTACGTGGGCTGAAGGTGTAATTTCATTGGCAGAGCCTCCAATTGTGTCAGATTGTTCGGCGTCGAGTGGTGCGGCTGGGTCCGGGCTGTTATTTGCGGGTTCCCCCTCCCATGCTACGGATGGCTTGAACAATCTTTCCAAAAAGATGTTGGGGGGGACTGCATCGCGTTTTGCTCCGATGCGTGCCAGGACGTCCGCTGCTTGATTGTTTTCTCGGGCTATATGGTGAAACTCCAGCCCTTCGAACCGAGCTGACATTTTTAGGACGGCGTTGCGGTAAGCTGCCATTTTTGGGTCCTTGGCGTCGAAGTCTCCATTTATTTGGGATATCGCGAGGTTTGAATCCCCGCGTACCTCTAGGCGCTGGATACCCATGGATACTGCTATCCGGAGACCATGTAGGAGGGCCTCATATTCGGCTGCATTGTTGGAATCCATGTACATGATCTGGAGCACATATTGGACTGTGTCTCCTGTGGGGGACGTCAGGACGACGCCAGCCCCCAGTCCGGCCAACATTTTGGAGCCGTCGAAATGCATAATCCAGTTTGAATATGTGCCGTACTCTTTAGGGAGCTCGGCCTCCGTCCATTCTGCGACGAAGTCGGCCAAAACTTGCGATTTAATAGCTCGCCGTGGCTTATAGGTTATATCGAACGGGAGAAGCTCGATGGCCCATTTTGCAATCCGGCCCGTTGCATCGCGGTTGTTGATAATATCGTTGAGTGGTACTTCCGAGGCTACTGTTATGGAACACTCTTGAAAGTAGTGTCGTAGCTTCCGGGATGCCATGAATACCGCGTATGCAATCTTTTGATAATGCGGGTACCGTGATTTGCATGGAGTGAGGACAGTGGATACGTAGTAGACCGGCCTTTGAAGGGGGAATTTGTGTCCATCCGTTTCCCGCTCGACAACGAGCACTGCGCTGACAACTTGATGTGTTGCTGCAATGTACAATAACATTGGTTCGCCGGTGTTCGGCGCGGCCAGGACTGGGTTTGTTGCCAATATGGCTTTTATTTCATCAAGTCCGGCCGTGGCGGCCTCCGTCCACTCGAAGTGTTCGGTGCGCCGAAGGAGGCGATAGAGGGGTAGTGCCTTTTCTCCCAAGCGGGAGATGAAGCGGCTTAAAGCCGCCACGCATCCGGTTAATTTTTGTATTTGTTTGAGGTCCTTTGGGACATCCAATTGTGACAAAGCTCGGATCTTGGCTGGGTTTGCTTCAATTCCTCTACCGGATACAATGAAGCCCAAGAGCTTTCCGGCTGGAACGCCGAAGACGCATTTTTCTGGGTTGAGCTTGATGTCATATTGTCGGAGGTTATCGAATGTAAGCCTCAAGTCGTTACTAGAGATTCGACATGTCTTGATTTGACGACCACATCATCCACATACGCCTCCACTATTTTGCCGATCTGGTTTGCCAGACATGTCTGGATCATGCGCTGATATGTTGCGCCGGCGTTTTTCAGCCCGAAGGGCATTGTGTTGAAGCAGAATGGGCCGTATGGTGTGATGAATGCTGTTGCAGCTTGGTCTGATTCTGCCATCTTGATTTGATGGTAACCGGAGTATGCGTCGAGGAAACACAACGAATCGTGTCCTGCGGTGGCATCGATAATTTGATCGATACGGGGGAGGGGGAAGGGATCCTTTGGGCAAGCCTTGTTAAGGTCTTTAAAATCGACACACAGGCGCCAGGATTTGTCCTTCTTTGGTACCATCACCAGGTTTGCTAGCCAGTCCGGATGTTTTATGTCTCTAATGAATCCGGCCTCCAATAGCTTGGCTAGCTCCTCTCCCATAGCCTGTCTCTTGGGTTCGGAAAAACGCCGAAGGGCTTGTTTGACAGGTTTGAATCCTTTTAGGATATTTAAGCTGTGTTCGGCCAGCCTGCGTGGGATCCCTGGCATGTCTGAAGGGTGCCAGGCGAAAATGTCCCAGTTCTCTCGTAGGAACTCTCGCAGTGCGGCGTCTACATCAGGGTTCAGTCGTGCCCCGATGGAAGCTGTTTTATTGGGGTCCGTTGGATGGACCTGGAATTTGACTATTTCGTCAGCTGGCTTGAAGGATGTGGATTTGGATCTCTTATCGAGTATCACATCATCCCTGTTAACCGTGGAGCGCAGCGCAGTCAGTTCCTCGGCCGCTAAGGCTTCGGATAGTGCCTCAAGGGCTAATGCGGCCGTCTTGTTTTCGGCGCGGAGTGCTATGTCCGGATCACTAGCTAGAGTGATAATTCCATTCGGCCCGGGCATCTTAAGCTTCATGTACCCGTAATGGGGTATTGCTTGGAAGATTGTGAATGCTTCCCGCCCTAGTAAAGCGTGATGTCCGCTCTTAAACGGGGCCACCTGAAACGTGACTTCTTCGGACCTGTAATTATCCGGCGTGCCGAACACCACATCTAGTGTGATTTTTCCTGTGCAGCGCGCTTCCCGACTGGGGATTATTCCTCTAAAGGTTGTGCTGCTTCGCTCGACGCGGTTCCAGTCTATTTCCATTTTTTGAAGGGTTTCCTCATAAATGAGGTTCAGTCCGCTGCCTCCATCCATGAGCACCTTGGTGAGGCGAAAGCCGTCCACTATGGGACTGAGGACCAATGCGGCTGGTGCTTGGGCTGTTCGGAATCTAGGTTCATCACTTGCGTTGAAGGTAATAGCAGTGTCACTCCATGGATTTATTGTTGCAACTTGATAGACTTCGGCGAGGCTGCGGAGTGTTCTTTTTCGCATATTGTTTGATGCGAAAGTCTCGAAGACTGTGAGAACGGTACTGGTGTCCTCGGGCTGGCTTTCTGCGGCCTCCAGAATTAAGAGGTCCTCGCCAATTTTGGCCACCTGCCGGAGTATCCAACATGCTCTAAGGCTGTGAGTTGGTGTGGCGTCCTCTGTACTGTGAATTCTACAGGGTCCATCAAGCCACCTTTCCAGTACGGTCCCATGCCCTGTAGAGGGTTTTGGCTTTTTGGTGTTTATCCCGGGTGTCCTATGATGATGCACCCTCTTAGTTCGGACGGGATTACTATTCAAGGCCGGATTATCCCAAAATTTTATTTCGGTTTTCCAGGTGCTTTCCATCGCACAGTATTTTTGTACTATGGACGCCAAGTCAGTGAAGCGTGTAATATCACGACGACTTACGGCGTTAAGGATTCCCTCGTCCATGCAATTACTGCAAAAAATAGAGATTGCGTCTCCCTCGCGGCAATCCTTTATCCTGTTCATAACCAGGAGGAATCTGGCCCAGTAATGATGTACTGTTTCCTCGGGCCTCTGCCTGATTTGGGAGAGATCGCTTATGTTCGGGTGGGCGGGTGTCGTTGAATCTGAACCTCACCCAATCCAAGATTCGGAGGCCGAAGAGTTTCCGAACTCTGAAGTTCGGGTTCTTGGATGTTGTCCAACGAATCTAGCCCGTTGCCTGATCCTAAGCTCAGGTCTTGAGTTACATCCTCCTCTTCGCCGGTATCCGGCTTGGAGGAGTCGGGAATTCGGACGTAGCTAGTCCTCAAAATAGATGAAGGGTCGCCACACTGCGCCTCTACCACGGCAACATGGTGGGTGACTTGGGGAGAGTTAATTTCTCTTAGATCGGGTTTAAGCCCAACCTGGTCGTAATCCGTAGCGACCCCCAGGGCGGCGATGCGATCCAAGAGCTCGTTTACGGAAGAGAGCTCCATTGGATCTAGCTGCTCGACGAGCTCCGAGCTGACGTGTAGGTTGCTTTTGATGACCCGAGAGGTCACCGTCGGCGCAACAGCCGAACAGGCGGTCATGAGAAAACCACCTAGCCGGAGGGTTTGGCCGACAGCCAAGGCTCCCTTAGCAACGGCGCCGTCTTTAAAGACGGGAGGAGGCATCCTTCCTGATTGTGATAGCACAGAGGAACTCTCAATGAAAGCACCAATGTCGGTGTCAAAACCGGCTGATCTCGGGTAGGGGGTCCCGAACTGTGCGTCTAGGCCGGATGGTAACAGGAGGCAGGGAACACTTTGTTTTACCCAGGTTCGGGCCCTCTCGATGGAGGTAATACCCTACTCCTGCTTGATTAATATTGATGATATGGGTAGTACAAGAGTAGATCTACCACGAGATCAAGGAGGCTAAACCCTAGAAGCTAGCCTATGGTATGATTGTTGTGTATGGAGTTGATTGCCTATGGACTACAACCCTCCGGTTTATATAGACACCGGATAGGGTTAGGGTTACATAAAGTCGGTTACAATGGTAGGAGATCTTGAATATCCACATTGCCAAGCTTGCCTTCCACGCCAAGGAAAGTCCCATCCGGACACGGGACGAAGTCTTCAATCTTGTATCTTCATAGTCCAGGAGTCCGGCTGAAGGTATAGTCCGGCTACCCGAACACCCCCTAATCCAGGACTCCCTCACCCCTCTAGCTCGATATCTTAACAAACTTTCAATTTAGGTATCAGAGCAAGTACTCCTTGTCGTGTGATTTCGGTTTAAGTCCCTCTCGCGTTTAGCTAGTGTCGACTGCCAGAGCGATAATAATCACAGTCCTCTCGCTCGTCAGTGCCGATCTTCTGGATGGAAACCGAACTATCCTCTACACGGTGCTGCCAGAATAAAGCATAGGGATCATGCATCTTGAAGCCATTGATGTCGACCTATGGTATGTCGTCAAGAATGGCGTTCCCAAGGGCTGGTGAAGGTGTCACCACTGCTGATGTCAAGAAGTTCGTTCAACTGGACTCCACTGCCAAGAACATCATCTGTGGTCATCTGACCAAAGGACAGTATGGCCATGTGAGTGCTTTGGAAACATCTAAGCTAGCCTGGGAATGGCTCTCCAAGGTCAATGAAGGCGTCTCAACCCAGAGAGATCAGAGAATCAGTGTCCTTCGCAACCTCTTCAACCGCTTCAAGAGAAATGACAATGAAAATGTCCAGCTCACGTTTGATCGACTCACTTACATCACAAATGAGCTTCAAGCCCTCGGCGCCACTGAGATCACCAAGCATGAAGTCGTCAAGACACTCCTGAGATCACTTGACAGCTCATTTGACACCCTAGCCCTGATGATTCAAGAATGTCCTGACTTCAAAACACTCGATCCGTCTGACATACTTGAGAGGTTCAACACACACGAGTTTCAGCTTTCTGAGAAAAGAGACATCTATAGTGCCAACTATGGGCGAACTCGTGCCTTGAAGGAAAAAGCTGTCTCCTCATCTGAAGAAGAGTCTGACAACAGTTCTGATGATCCTAAAGACATTGGAAAGGAGCTTGTTATGCTTGTGAAGAAGTTCCAAAAATTCACCAAGAAGAAAGGCTTCAGAAAGTCCTCACGATCAAGCTCAAGGAATGATGAAGCTTCTGCTCATGACTACAAGAAGAGAACATGCCACAAGTGCAAGATACCTGGCCACTACATCTCTGAGTGTCCGCAGTGGGACAATGAGAACAAGAAGAAAAAGAAGAGCAAGGAGTATGATTCTAACGACAAGAAGAAGAAGAAGAAATACTCAAAGTCTTCTTCCAAGTCCTCCTCAAAGTCTTCATCACACAAGAATAGCTCATCTGGCAAGGCACGTGCGTTTGTTGGCAAGGAAATGGATTCAGAGGAGGAGTCCGCTTCTGAGGATGCGGAGGTGGAGTCTGAGGAGGAGTCTGATTCTGGCGTTGCGAGTCTGGCTACGGCATACGTTGCCAAGTCCATCTTCAACACTGAAGACAATGACTTCGTCACCGACACCGATGCAAATGACAAGGACTACTCCGCTCCTACCTACTGCTTCATGGCACGCGGTGCCAAGGTAAACACACGCACTACTCACTATCAAACATCTAGTGACGATGACTCTGATTGTGGTTCCAAACCCAGCTACAAAACACTTGCTAAAATTGCAACTGAACAACAAAAAGCTATGGAACATATTCAAAAATTGTTAGACAAAAGTGATGACCTGTTAGACGCTGAAATGACTCGATCTCAGTCCTTAGTTGAAGACATAAAAAATCTTCACGTTAAGTATGAGGAACTTGAAAGTCGTCATGAAACGCTCTCAACAACTCATGAAAAGCTTTCCTATGATTATCTTCAAAGGAAGCAAGATCTTGAGAAATTGAGAGCGGCTCATGAAGATCTTCAAAAGGAAAACGAGTCACTTCGTGCCAAATAGATCAGTTCCGCTCAGGAAGGATTTGAACCACCATGTCTTAAATGCATTGAGCGTGATAATGCTACTTCTGTTGCTGAATGTTCTACTGCTGCTACTGTTGCAATATCTTCAACTGTTGATGTGGCAACTAACCCCTCTGCTGAGGATACCACTGCTATTGCTGATGAGAATGCTAGGTTGAAGACATTGCTTGAAACAGGGATGTACAAAAGTCTCAAAGGGCATCAGACACTATGTGATGTCCTCAAAAGGCAGATCCTGAACCGAAACCCTAGGAAAGAGGGTGTTGGGTTCGTAAGGAAAATGAATGCTAATGGCTCTTACTGGAAACCTGAGCAGTACCCCAAAACCACATGGGTTGCTGCAAAGGAACCTTCAGCAGATCCATCCACTCTATCTGGCTTCACTTGTGCTAACCCCATTGTCATTGATGAATCCCTTGATGCAAACTATAAACTGTTTAAGAATCAGAATGGTGAAGTGTTTGCCAGGTATATTGGTACTAACTGCAGGAATGGACCGCCTATGAAGAAGATGTGGGTGCCAAAAAGGTGTTTGGAGAATCTTCCTGTGAATGTCATCATGACACCACAGTGAAGAAGACAAACCCCAGACCACAGGCTTCATATGGTCCAAAGGCTTCATACAGACAGAGGACTCACCTGAGTCGCACTAACGCAAATGTTTTGCAGGGAAACCATACTCAGGCCTATGAATATGAGCGCGGTTCATCAAACCGCCATGTTCATAAGACCAAGAACTATTCTGCTTATTCTTATGAGTACTATTGTCCACCTGCAAGACTTTTGCTAGGGCTCCAAAGCCAAAGTTCTCAGATGCTGCACTTAGACTCATTGCTTCGAAGCCACCCTTGAAGATGTGGGTGGCTAAGAAAGCTTAACTCTCTTTTGCAGGGAAAGGTCTCCAGCAGAAAACCAAAATCGTCTGACGCTATTGCTGGGGACCTTAAACATCTTGTAGGGCGCAAGATCAAATGCCCAAATGGTCTTATTATGTACTTCGTTCCTGAATCGCTTGCTACTCGCCCTATCAGTCCTAATCTCGATCTAAGCTTTCATAACCCACTGGTTCGTCAAATGTTTTTGCTTCACAATTCTCTTCGTGAAGGCCTATCCCCCTAACTGCACTGTAGGGTACGACACCAGCGCTTCAGAATGGATTATTGATAGTGGGTGTACAATCACATGACTGGCAAGAGAAGCCTTCTTATGGACTCAACCTTACGTCCATCCGACAAGAGTCACATCACATTTGCTCACACTGGTAAAAGTAAGGTATTGGGTCTAGGTAGAGTTGCAATCTCAAAGGATCAACACATGGATAAAGTCATGCTTGTTGAATCCCTTGGTTTCAACTTAATGTCTGTCTCAATGCTTTGCGATTTAAACATGATCGTGATGTTTGGAAAATATCGTTGCCTTGTTCTAATGGAATCTGACAAGTCTCTAGTGTTTGAAGGGTATCAGAAAGATGATTTGTACGTGGTAGATTTCTCAGCAGGACCACAACTTGCCGTATGTCTTCTAGCAAAAGCTTCAGAATGCTGGCTCTGGCATCGGAGGCTAGGGCATGCTGGCATGAGGAACCTCCACACCCTTGCAAAGAAGAAGCATGTCATAGGCATCGAGGGCGTCAAGTTCAAGAAAGATCACTTATGCGGTGCCTGTGAAGCAGGAAAGATGACGAGGGCAAGCATCCCTCGAAGACAATCATGACAACGACTCGACCCTTCGAACTGCTCCACATGGATCTTTTCGGTCCCACTCATTACTCAACTCTTACTACTACTGCTTGTCTCTATGGCTTTGTCATTGTTGATGATTATTCATAGATATACTTGGGTGCACATAATCCTCTACAAGACTGAAGTGCAGGATGTCTTCAGACGCTTCGCCAATCGAGCAATGAACAACTATGGCGCCAAGATAAAGCACATCAGAAGTGACAATGGCACTGAATTCAAGAACACTGGCCTTGATACGTATCTTGATACTTTGGGCATCACACATGAATTCTCAGCTCCGTACACGCCACAGCAGAATGGCGTCGTCGAACGCAAGAACAGAACACTCATTGAGATGGCCGGAACGATGCTTGATGAATACAAGACTCCAAGAAAATTCTGGCCTGAAGCCATTGATACTGCATGCCATACAATCAATCGTGTTTATCTTCACAAGCTTCTGAACAAGACATCTTATGAGCTCCTTACTGGCAAGAAGCCAAATGTCAGTTACTTCAGAGTATTTGGCGCCAGGTGCTGGATCAAGGATCCACATCACACTTCAAAATTTGCACCAAAAGCACATGAGGGTTTTATGCTTGGATATGGAAAGGATTCGCACTCCTACAGAGTCTTCAATCTCTTTCATTATAAAGTGGTTGAAACATGGATGTGCGGTTCGATGAGACTAACGGTTCACAAAGAGAGCAACTGCCAAATGTGCTAGATGAAGTTCCATCCAGTGAATCAATCAAACTTATGGGAACTGGAGAAATCATACCATCTGAAGCTCAACCTGAAGAGGAACTTATCATCTCCGCACCTGATCAACCTGAAGACAATGCTCAGCCTGAAGACAATCCCTCTAACGATGACAATGATCAGCAAGAGCAAAATCTTCGCCCTGTACATCCTCGTGTTGCAAATGAAGTGCAGATTGAGAGAATAATTGATAGCATCAATGCACCCGGTCCACTCACTCGTTCAAGGGCAACACAGCTAGCAAATTTCTGTGGGCACTTCGCATTCGTCTCAATATCTGAACCCAAGAAAGTTGAAGAAGCCTTCATGGAACCTGAATGGATTCAAGCTATGCAAGAAGAGCTTCAACAGTTTGAGCTGAATAATGTATGGGAACTGGTTAAGCGTCCTGATCCTCGAAGCACAATATAATAGGCACCAAATGGATATATCGCAACAAGCAAGATGAGCATGGTCAAGTTGTCAGAAACAAAGCTCGTCTCGTTGCTCAAGGATATACTCAAGTTGAAGGGATTGACTTCGATGAAACATTTGCTCCTGTGGCTAGACTTGAAGCCATACGCATACTGCTGGCCTATGCAAATCATCATAACATACTTCTTTATCAAATGGATGTGAAGAGCGCTTTTCTCAATGGCAAGATTGAAGAAGAAGTGTATGTTGCACAACCGCCTGGCTTTGAAGATCCAAAACATCCTGACATGGTATACAAGCTCAACAAGGCACTGTATGGCCTCAAACAAGCCCCTCGGGCTTGGTATGACACACTCAAAGACTTCCTGAAGAGCAAAGGCTTCAACCTGGTTCCCTCGACCCCACTCTCTTCATGAAGACATATGATGGTGAACTGTTTGTGTGCCAAATATATGTGGATGACATTATCTTCGGCTGCACCAATCAGAAATACAGTGAACGAGATTGGATATATGATGCAAGAGCAATATCCAGATGTCCATGATGGGAGAGCTGAAGTTCTTCCTTGGTCTTCAAATACGACAGCAACGCAACGGCATCTTCATATCTCAAGAGAAGTATCTCAAAGATTGCCTGAAGAAGTTTGGTATGCAAGACTGCAAAGGCTTCACGACGCCAATGCCAGCCAAACATCATCTGGGTCCTGACGACAATGGTAAAGAGTTCGATCAAAAGGTATACCGCTCCATGATTGGTTCTTTACTTTATCTATGTGCATCTAGGCCAGATATTATGCTTAGTGTTTGCATGTGTGCTCGATTCCAAGCGGCACCAAAGGAATCGCATCACTTAGCTGTGAAGCGAATTCTTTGATATTTGGCTCACACCCCAACTCTAGGATTATGGTATCCAAAGGGCTCAGAGTTTGATCTAGTTGGATTCTCGATGCTGATTATGCTGGTGACAAGGTGGATCGCAAGTCTACATCAGGCACATGTCATTTTCTGGGACGATCACTTGTATGTTGGTCTTCAAAGAAGCAGAACTGTGTATCTCTCTCCACTGCTGAATCTGAATACATTGCTGCTGGATCTTGCTGCGCTCAGCTTCTGTGGATGAAGCAAACACTCAAAGACTATGGCATTCATCTGAAGCAAGTGCCACTCTACTGCGACAACGACAGCGCCATCAAGATTGCCAACAACCCAGTTCAGCACTCGAAGACAAAGCACATTGAAATTCGTCATCACTTTCTCAGAGATCATGTTGTGAAGGAAGATATTGATATCATACACGTCAACACTGAAGAGCAATTGGCAGATATCTTCACCAAGCCCTTGGATGAGAAGAGATTTTGCAAGTTACGGTGTGAGCTAAATATCTTGGAATCCTCAAATGTCCTGTGATCAGGCACACATCCTAACACTTATGCATATTGATGACTTAGATGTGCAACACACGAAGTAAAGTATATCTTCAATCAATGAAGACATACATTCTAAGTGTGAATACATTAATGTGGAATTTGACTTCGGAGCGCCACGATAATTGTGCGCCGTGTCTGGGTCTAATACTTCCTATACGGTGGGGTAACGCCACCACCAAATCTTCTGTTTGAAGTGTTTTACCCATGGCGTTACATTTGCTATGTCTTCACATTTGGTTGTCTTCAATTTCAATTTGTCTTCATGATTATCTTCACTATGTTGACTTGATTTCTTCTGATATATACATACTAGTGTTCTGTCCTCTACAGCATTCACTTATAGCTATGTCTTCTTGTTGAATCTTTTGAACTAAGTGAATGTGATCGGACCCTAATCTCTCTATGCTTTCAATCTCAAACTATATCCGTCCAAATCATATGCATTCTATTGAAACTGTCGAATGTCTTCTCTACGTCCTTGTCAGCAGAAGATATAGAGACAAACATTAAGTCCGTTTCAATGCTAATTCCTTCACCTGAAACCCAAAGAAGTGGGAACGACCACCCAACAATCCAGGCGTGCGTGGGAATGTGGAACAACCTCCGATATGTTGCATGATAGCCACGTGTCCTTCAGATGTGAATCGCCAGGGGCACCTGTGTAATAACATTGTGTCGTCCCTATCCCTATAAATACACGACTCACCACAGTCATTATCCCTTCTTCCACTCTCGCACAAACCCTAGCGCCACCGCTAGCCCTCGACGACGCCGGCGACGAAGCGCTTAGCTGCCGCGACCTCACCGACGCTGTCTTCACGCCGGCCACAGACATCGTTTTCTCCGCCGTCGTCGTAGGTGTCCTCCGTCGCCAAGTTAGGGCACGGACGATCGAACTGCTCGGCCTCCTCTCCCACTCCGTCTAGCAGTTCTTCGTGTGGTAAATAAAACTTACTTTTTACGGCCCCTTTGATCCTATAGATTCATCACTTTCTACCACAAGCAGTTTTTGTTCACACGAGTTGGATTATTTATACTGCATCTCATAATATGCCTAGTATGTTCCACTTATGCTTCACAAAGTAGTTAGATTTCCTCACTTGTACTTATTCGTGGATTCGGTACAAATCTGGAACCAACTCTCTATCTATGAGTGAATGTCTTCGCACTATGAGGTCAATGTCTTCTAAACTGATTTATCTTCAAAATCTTCTGAGAATGCATATGACCTCTTCCCCTTCCCTCGCACCTTAATGCTGTCACTGGTACATGTCCGTGGGAGAATCCCTTGGTTCTCATAGTCTGCATTCATTTGCAGAATTCTTACTGTATCATATAAATTCTCTGGAAGCCAGTTCCTGTTTATCCAGCAAGCGAAAGCCTTTGAAGCCTTTGAACGTGTTGAAGCCATTCAGTTTGAAGTTCATGGCTGCAGAGAAATCAGTAAGGAAGGGTGGCAGACAGCGTCGTGGAGGAACATCAAGAGATTTGCCTGATGACCTCTCAGAGCTTTACAAGACAGATCCTGAAGAGGATTACAATCAGCGCAAGACCCGAATCCAATGGATTCGAAGATATTGGGCAGAACAATGGTTCAAATACCGGTTTGTGACCCAGGAATATGCTGAGAAAAATGCCATCAAGTGACCGTGGGGAGACATCCTATAAAATAATCTTCAACCCAGTCTAGAGAAGAAGCCATTGAACAAGGCTTCTATCCCTGCATGGTCCATGGGCCACAGCCTGCAGATGCACACCCATCGTCACTACTATGGTGTCGTGACGACAATCTGTTCAAGCGCAACTTCCAGTTTGCCAAGAACTCAACGAAGCAGAACAAGAAGTCTTTGGGATTAGACTTCAACCCTGGTCCCTCTGCTCCCCGTGCCGATGGAACTCGCGAAGCTGAACCCAATCTTCTTGGGCCCTTCTACAACTTGGAAGGTCTCATCACTCATATCGTGGTTCAAGGGACAGCCGTGAATGAGCCTGCAGATGACGCTGAATCAGATGAAGCACCTGCAGCACCGAAGCCAAAGAAGTTGAAGCAGCCTAAAGCTTCAAAGCCTGCCTCTGCACCAAAAATCTCACGGGCGAAGCCACTGGCTACTGCACCTCCTGAAGACAGTGTGCAGTCTGAAGATTTGTCACGCATCTCCAAGCCCCAGAAAGTCAAGATGCCTCTGCCACACACCGGCCAAGAACTAACTGCTGCTGCTATTCCGCGCAATGATGCCATTGATCTGTCCAGTGATGAAGATCTTGCAGATGACGCTCTTGAGCAACTGATCAAGAGCAAAGAAGAAGCAGAAATCTTCAATGATCTACCTCTCTTTGACGTGGCAATCATCCACAACTTCATTGATGAGTGGTTTGACATGCCCAACCTCAGCTTCGAAGATCTGCAACTTCCAATTGGCCTCAGTGTTGCCTTCCATGGCGCCATTGCTTCAGAGCTAGCTCTAGCTCAGTCGCATCGTCGAACTGAAGCAAAAGATTGACTTTGAGAAAGCTCAGTTCAAGAAGCATATGGCCAAGCTCAGCGTGCAAGAGGTGAAAACTTCAAGATTATGCTGCACGAGCTCAAAGAAGCCTTTCTCAAGAAACATGCAGAAGCTTAGGGTTCTCATGAGCGCATGAAGAGCCTGGCTGACAAGTGTGTGCAAGGCTACAACGAGGCTGAGAAGCGCAAGGCCCTTGGGCATCCGGGCATTGATCCAAGGATGGCTGCTAAGCAGAAGAAGAAGCCCACTATGGCCGAACTCAACGCACCAAGGCTGGAAGCAGATCCCATTGTCTTCCCAACTAGCATGACTGGCTCGAAGCCAAAGGCCAGGTCAACCGCTTCAGAACTGAAGAAGACGAGGACTGCTGAGGCTGAAGGCAGAAAAAGGAAACATTCTGAAGCCTCTGATGCTGCTCCCTCCAAGAAGAAGCGGAAGACCAAGAAGGAACGGGCTGCTCCCACAGAGCCCTTAATTGTTGAACCCATCTCCATGGTTCGCCCTGCCACTGAACTTCAAGAGCGCCAACTGACTGTCCATGAGCCTGCTTTCACAGAGGCTCACGCAACTGAAGACTTTCCAGCAGCTGATCCTACTACTGCTGAAGACATTGGTCACCATGACAATGTTGAAGATAATGTAGTCCTTCCTCAGATCGAGCACCAACAGGTATCATCGCCTGTGCTTACGCACAACGAACTCATCAGCATTGGTCGTCCCTTGGCGCCAATTGCTTAGGATACAACATGGGCTGATCACCCACAAGCACAAGAAGAAGATGACTTTGAGGCCCAGCCAACTCCATCTCCACAGGCGTCGCCAGCGTTACGTAGGCTTCGCAAAGGACCAAGGCCTCCAGTCTCCGATTCTGAAGCTAAAGCTGCTGAAGACATTCCGGCTGCATCAGCCGATGACACCCAAGAAGAAGAACATGTCCCCACTCCCCCAACTACTGACAAAGCTGTTCTCACGGAGAACGTGTCTGTGCCCGACCCTCCAGCTCATCAAGTGGAGGTAGAAAATCTTGAGGTTGCCACCACCAACACCAATGAAGCCACTGACGCTGTCATGGCTGAAGCAAATGTGGAGCCTACACCAACACAAGAACCAGAAGTCAGCGAAACCAATGATGCTACTGCTTCTGTTCCTGCGCCTGCTGCTGGTCCTCAGTTTGACTATCATGTTGAGCATAGGCCTCAGGTACAGAAGCCAATTCCAAGGTTGCCCAGGTTTCCAGGTCCTGCATCAGCACCTGGATCCTTCAATGTCAACGGCTTCAAAGCAGACAACACTTTCTTCAATAGCTCCAAGAACCCCTACTCAAGGGAAAGAATATCTTCTGATCGGTTCTGGAGCTATCCACAGCGAAGCTATTACTCCTGCATTCTGTACAATCAAGGTCGCATCTTCCCACATAAGCGTCTTGACACCGAAGCAATAGCTGGTCTGCCCTGTCTGGAAGAAGCTCTGGATTGCTTCAAAGAGGTTGGATTGTTGCCGTTTGTCACCGACCAAGAGCACTAGAATGAAGAGTTGCTGCTCCAATTCTATGCCACACTTCACATCCGTGGGTACAACAGAGATCCGAAGACTTGGGTCCTGGAGTGGATGACAGGAAATGTTCGTCACGAAGCCAAAGCCTTTGATATCATTGAGCTCACTGGTCTGCCCACTCCTGGCGATCTCTACGAACCTGGCTGTCAGCTTCATAGTGAAGTTATGGAGAGCATCTTTCGAAAGCCTGAACCAAACATGAGTCAGATGCTCAGTATGATGAAGCCCTTGCCACAAGATGCCGCATATCCTAAGGAGTTCTTTGTTGAAGACCTTGAGTATCTGCCAAGGACTATCTATCACATCATAAGGCGAACTCTCTGGCCCATCAAAGGACATTCTCCACATGCCAAGCTGGAAGGTGCAATGAAGACTTTGGTCTTCTATATTCTTCATGGAAAATGCTTCAATGCACAAGACTTCTTCATCCGCCAACTTGCTGCATCAGGCTCTGATCTCTTTGGCTTGAAGTTCTACGCTCCATGGATAATGCGGCTGATTAAACTCCACTCCGCTATCTCATACCAGCCATCTGCTCGCAATCATCGGATCTTTCTGCCTGATGTGGATATGTCCGTTGAAGCCATTTATCCTGAGCCTGCCAAGGAGCCTCTTAGTCTTCAGAATGCGGAGCATCAAAGTTTCTCTCAGAACATTAAAGGAGTTGAAGCAGTCACTCGTGTTTATCCTCTAGCTAGAACTACACGTGCACCTCATTGTGCCCTCACTGAAGCCACCGAAAGCACTATTTCCCAACGACCCAAGAAGCGATCTCGTGTTCTTAATGACCGAGAGCTTCCAGTGGCTCTTCATCAGAAACAGGATAGGCATCATGACTGGCTGAAGCGCCAAATGCAAAGCCTCTTGGTGGATGTTAACCGCATTCACAATCTTGCCACCAAGAATGCCTTTGTTGCCCATGAAACCTCTCGACGCACATGGAAAGGGCTGACGCTTATGTGCTCTGAAGATGATCTGCAAGAGGATGGCTTCTCTGAACGCTTCAAGTTTGACTCCACACCTCCTCGAAGGGCAGTGCTGTGACGAACTCCATCTCTTGAAGACTCTGAGTTCTCTTCCTCTGCGGCAACTATGAATGCCAGAGTGATCGAGGACGAATACGATGCTACTTCACCGCCCCTTCCTTCAGCACGCTTCGACACTGCTCCCAGTTCTTCTGCACCGCCAAACACCACCGACGACCCTGCTGCTTCACCTACTCTTCATGGGAACGAGTAGATGCTCTATGTCTTCAACCTTTTTGGTCCTTACTGACAAAAGGGGGAGAAGCATATGAGTTTGATAGCTTCAAGCGGGTCCACATGGGTGGTTGCTTTATATTTTGCCTAGTGTTTACAACTCTCGTTTTGATACATAAACTCGATGGTCGTCTACTACTTATTTGCTACTTTGTGATGCGATGAAAAATTCCGCATGTGCGACGATAAATTCCGCACTTAGATCATTTTGCGGATGCCCATTTTCCATTATGCATGTCATTATCTTCACATACCTTCACATGCATAATGAATTGTCATCATAAGTTGAAGAGGATCTCCACGAGTACAACCTGCCATGTGCATTTGCATTCCAAAAGCAAATTACTTATATGCACATCTTCAGGGGGAGCCTTTGCAACTTATGACGACAATTCCTTATCCTTTACAATTTCACATATTATATTCCCCGTTGAAAACTTCAACTAGTTTGTCATCAATCACCAAAAAGGGGGAGATTGTAAGTGCATCTAGTGCCACCCCTAGTTGGTTTTGGAGTATTGACGACAAACCTAGTTGAGGGACTAATGTGTTTGTGAGAATTGCAGGATAACACAGGTAGAAGTCCCTCATTGATTCGGTTTTCCTACCAGAGATGACCCCTAAAAATGTATGAAGACATTGATGTCAAAGGTGGTATGTGAAGATATTCACATTGAAGACTATGACAAGAGAAAACATCGCATGAAGCCTATGGAGCTCGAAGACTCAGATCTTTCGTAGTTCTTTTTCTTCTTTATTGAGTCATAGGAACCACCGTACTGTTAAGTGGGGTCCAAGAGAACCAGTCAGAATGACTGAAGTGATGCTTAACCAAAACCTATGTCTTCGAGTGAAGACTATGAGAGCAAATCTTGTCCAGAGTCGGACAAGTCAGCTTTGCTTGTAGCCCAAGTAAAGTTGCCGTGTGTGTTTGAAATCTGACCGTTGGAACACGTGTCAGTTCCTTAGTGACCCATGGTCATTTCGGACAAATCAGGTCGGGTTGCCTAGTGGCTATAAATAGCCCACCCCCTACAACCATAAACGGTTGGCTGCTCAGAGTTAGAGTACGGCTTTTGTCGTTTGAGAGCAACCCACCTCGAAGCCTTTGAGAGAGAATTCCTTGCGAGGATAAAGCCCTAACCACCCAGAGCCAAAGAGTGTTAGGCATCACTTAAGTCTTCCTGTCTGTGTGATCTGAAGACTTATTACACTTGAGGACTATGAATCCTCAAGCCGGTTAGGCATCGCGTTCTGAGCATCCAAGAGTAATTGTGGATCGCCGGTGAACGAAGTCTGTGAAGGTTTGGGAGTCTACCTTGAAGACTTACCAGAGTGATTGGGCGAGGTCTGTGTGACCTTAGCTCAAGGGGAATACGGTGAGGACTGGGTGTCCTGAGCTGCGTGTTCAGGACTGGGTGTCCGGGACTGTGTGTCCTCAGGTTTAAATACCTAGCCGCCCTAACCAGACGTACAGTTGTCACAGCAACTGGAACTGGTCCAACAAATCATTGTCTTCAACGAGTCACTGGTTTCATCCTTCCCTTCCCTTTACTTACTGTTGGTCCTTGTGAAGTCATTGTATGATTGCACTATCTTTTGTCTTCACTGAGTGACTGCTTGTTCTGATTGGCTTCATAATATCTTCCTACCTGATCCTTACTACCTAGCTGCTATTAGTCATTGTGCTTTCACTTCATTGAATACTTGACTATGGTTTGCCTAGTGTAGTCTACCTTCCGCTGCATGGTAATAGGTTTATTTCTATCGTTTGTCTTCGAAACTTCCACGTTTTGAAGACTTTCATAAAAATCGCCTATTCACCCCCTCTAGTCGATATAACGCACTTTCAAATATGAACTTGGCAAAATGAAAGCACTTGGATGAGACTCCGGTTAGAAGAGGAATATAGACACAACACTCCGGTTAAAACAAGATAGATAGGGAATAAGAATGATATAATTTGGACAACACTCCGACTGTAAATGGAAGGAATTGAACATGATCTTGACAAAACAAGATGATGGGTTGAAGATAGCAACATCACAATGCCTCCGGAACAAATGTAATAATGGAATCAAAAGAACAGAGGAGAAAACAACATCTTCTACCTCAAATGAGCTTGAAAAAGCATCTTTAGGAGAAGGGTCGAACGGAGTTGTTGGAAAACCCACAATGAAAAGAGTAAGCTTGTTGTGGGCTTATGAAAAACATCTCGAAAATTGAGGTGAAATTTTGCCACTAGCGGAAACACCATATTGAATTGACATTAACAAGGAGATGAGAAGCTTATTTCACCGGGAGGATAAATGAAGAACTTGGGTCATTTATGAGCACCATAAATAGCAAAAATCCTTAGGGAAAGCTTTAGGTGAAAAATAACCCAAGATAACTCCAATGAAGAGGTTGATTGGTTGAAAAGATGTCTTGAGCAAAGAGAAAAAGATGGATTTAGATATGTCACTCTTGAAAACTTGTGAATCATGAAACACGGAGGGAAATTATCAACAATAACATAACACCACCTCAAAAGATGAGATATGAAAGAATTGCACTTCGGAATGCAAGATGAAGAATGCTTGAACTCCTCAAAACAAGACATGTGTTGAATACCATGTTTAATTTAGAGTATAGCTTGACGAATCATAACTTCGAGAGAAATATTGAAGAATGAATGAAGAATGAAAGAAATCCTTGATGAGCCACCATGTTGAGCCCCCATGAAGAACTCTGGTAATAAAATAATGATCAAAAGAAGTGAAGGATGAAAAGAATAAGATTGAATCCTTGCAATGATTTAGATGGAGCTTCATGATGATATAACCGAGAAAACTTGGAACTCCAGAAAGAAAGATGAGCAATTGAAACCAAGAATTTTGATGAACCTCCGGAATAAGTAATTGAATTTACTCCATGAAACAAGAATAAGAATTACATTATGCTTATCCTTCACCAACTTAAATTGATGAGAAGTAATGGATTTGGCATACTACTTATTCTCGTTGAAAAAAAGGATTGAATAGAGATATTGCTCAACTTGGGAAGGTCTTCAACAAACCACCGGTAGGATTGAAACAATGAATGAATTGATATGATAACCAAGGAAGAGAACTCTTGAACGAACCACCGTAAGAATTGAACATGAAAGTAGCAAAAGCATAATTCACTAGGAAGAATTGGAAAACGAATGAAGATACTTGAGGGAATTTAGATACATGAGAATGAATAGATCACGAGTTGATTAGAGAATACTTGAATGATGCCCCGGAAGAATTTGAGAATGAGAGCTGAAAGATGGAATGAATAATTCTAAGATGATGGGCTCCGGAGAATCAAACTGAAAAGACTCTTGAATTGCTCCGGATGGGTGAAAAGAATTCTCACAATCGAAAATAATTATGAGAGGATGGCATCAAGCTTGAACCATGAATCTTTGAGAGAACGGGCAAGAATTTAAGAGGAGCTCTTCTTCGGTCTTCAAAATCCGAGAATGACGTCGAGAAACACCACCATGAATTGTTGAGGCACTCCAGAATGAAAATTAGAAAGGTTAAACCAACGATGAGAAGAATTTGAAAGATCTTGGAAAAAGACATTTGACTGATGATAATTCATTCTTACATCAAACTTTGAAATGAATTTGAAAATAACTCCGGAAAAATTAGAAGAGTCAGGTAAGATCTTGGGAAAAGACCTGTGGGTTAGGGCCCACTCAAGAGAAACACCATTGAATGATTTAAAAGAGAGAATGCTTCGGTTGAATTAAATGGCTTGAATGAGATAACAACCTCGAAATAACTTGAACGGATCGAGAATGGAAATGTGAATCTTCTGAGATATCTTCAACACTCCGGAACAATTGAATAGAGAGAAGTGGATGATTAAGAGGTGCACCATCATGAGAAGACATTTGAAATGAGGAAATGATATGATCGACAAAGCCTGACTTGAATCCACTAGAGAAGAAAGAGAACACATAATAATGAACTTGAGGCTCCGTTAGTATCTTCCTGAGAATCACCGGATAAGAAAATTGATGGAAAAGAATGGAGAGATTTCCCATTAATAAATAAAAGATACTTCATTAAGAAATCTGAGTCCTTGAAGAAAAAGGGATGGGAGGGCGGGGAGAACAAAGACAACTTGGGATGGATGAAACAAGAACCATTGAGAAAACTTAAAATTGATCTTGCGGATGTTGAAAATGATCGGATCCACTTGAAGAGGAGCACGTCGGTTGGAAAAGAATTGGCATGACCATTCGGCATGAATAAAAGGATACTCGATAAGCGACTTCAGACTCCATGAACAAAATGGTGGGAGGGTGGGAAAGAAAAAATAAATGGGGATGGGGAAACGACACCGTTGAGAAGATGAGACTTGATCTTACAAGGATGAAGTTGATGGAATAACTTGAAGATGACAACACCGGTTGAAAAGGATTGTGTCGGTGTCACAACCAGCGGATCTCGGGTAGGGGGTCCCGAACTGTGCGTCTAAGGCGGATGGTAACAGGAGGCAGGGGACACAATGTTTTACCCAGGTTCGGGCCCTCTTGATGGAGGTAAAACCCTACGTCCTGCTTGATTAATATTGATGATATGGGTAGTACAAGAGTAGATCTACCACGAGATCGGAGAGGCTAAACCCTAGAAGCTAGCCTATGGTATGATTGTATGTTGTAGTTGTTGTGTCCTACGGACTAAAACCCTCTGGTTTATATAGACACCGGAGAGGGTTAGGGTTACAGAAGGTCGGTTACAAAGGAGGAGATATCCATATCCGTATTGCCTAGCTTGCTTTCCACGCCAAGTAGAGTCCCATCCGGACACGAGACGAAGTCTTCAATCTTGTATCTTCATAGTCCAACAGTCCGGCCAAAGGATATAATCCGGCTGTTCGGAGACCCCCTAATCCAGGACTCCCTCAGTAGCCCCTAAACCAGGCTTTCAATGACGATGAGTCCGGCACGCAGTATTGTCTTCGGCATTGCACGGCGGGTTCCTCCTCCGAATACATCACAGAAGAGATTGAATACAAGGATTGTGTCCGACCCTGCAAAATAAGTTCCACATACCACCGTAGAGAGAATAATATTTCCGCAAATCTAATTTGCTGACTTGTTTTGGCAACACGACATTATGCCATGGCCCGGTGATTATTCGAACCGTTTCCTTTAACTAGCCCCGCACATAACGCAAGGCAGTTTTTTGACACGTCTTGTCAAAGCAGAGATCGTGTCCCCTTATCACGGGATTCTCATCAATACGGGCGTGGGTAACCCAATCGCTCCATCAATTACGGCTCTTGGGGGATAAGCGAGTTTTACCAGGCTAGTGGGGACACATAGTTTCGTCCGCCCATATAAAGGGATAAGGATTCACCTTTTCATCCACGCCTTCTTCCTCCTTTGCTCATCCGTTTTCGCACACTCGAGCTCTAGCGCCCAAGTCCGCACTTCCCACCTCAACCTTCTCCAACCATGTCCGGAGCGGGAGGCAGGTCGATGGTCTCCTCCGTCATGGAGGGAAACATCAAGAAGCTGAGGAGAGCCGGATACCTGCCCGACGACATTGCGCACTGGCTCCCAGATGAGGGGCAGCTCATCCCCACCCCCGGGCCCCATGAGAGGGTAGTGTTCCTTACCCATTTCCTCCACGGACTGGGATTCCCTCTCAACCCATTCGTCCGGGGGCTCATGTTCTACTACGGCCTGGATTTCCACGATCTGGCCCCGAACTTCATCCTCAACATCTCAGCGTTTATCGTCGTGTGCGAGGCCTTCCCCCGCATCAAGCCCCACTTCGGCTTATGGCTGAAGACCTTCAATGTCAAGTCGAAGGTAGTGGGCGGCCGCCAGGCGGAGTGCGGAGGCGCCATGGTGGGCAAGATGCCAAACGTTACATGGCTCGAGGGCTCCTTTGTGGAAACCATAAAGGGGTGGCAATCGGGGTGGTTCTACATCACCGAGCCGCATGACCCTGCATGGGCAGCGGCCCCCGAGTTCCGATCTGGCATCCCCACGCGGCTCACCTCCTGGAAAGAGAAGGGCCTGTCCTGGGGTAGTTCGGGAGAGCTGACCGGACTCCAAACATGTATTCAGAACATGGTGAACAAGAAGCTCAAACTCGTCAACGTAGTCCAGGTCATGCTCATCCGCCGGATCCTCCCGTGTCAATAACGGGCCTTCAACTTGTGGGAGTTCGACCTGGCCCAGCACCAAACTCTGAACAGGCTCTTCGATACAACACATGAGGATGCCTGGAAGGTGCTATTCAAGGGCGTCGAGGTTCCTCCTCCTACTATCGAGGATCGCGGATTCTGCGCGAAGCGCCAAGCCAACGCTGGAAGCGGTTTTACCTCTTACAGGATACTTGTTTTTCATAGTTTGACTATATGCGGGATCTAAGCTCCCGTTCCTTTGACAGGACTGACAGGAAACAGCCGGACAGATCGACTGTCCGGCTCCCTTGCCCGAAGGCCCAGCGAACACTCTCCTGACGAAGATGTTGACTCCGGCTCCTTACAAGGTGCCAGAGAAGACCAAGAAGGCCAAGGGAACCCGAAAGAGTTCTCGACGCCAGGTGTTATCGGACTCATCGTCCGATGACTTTGCGGCGCACTCCTCCCTCGAAGACGAGGAGGAAGAAGAAGATGCCCCCCCTTCAGTTGGGGGAGACAAGAAAAGGAAGGCCGCCCCAACTAGGGGGGGGGCGAAGGGTCCAAGAAGGGAAGGACTCTCCTTCCGGACAGCTCGACCGCCGCCGCCGAAGGCGAAGACGAGTGGTTGCCCAGGGCCAAGCCCCTGGGGAGGTCGTAAGTATTCGGATACTAGAGTAACTCATAGCATTCCTTTGTCGCACTGCTTTCCCTAACGCCGAATATGATTATGCAGGCCGCCATGAGCCCGTATCAATGTATCGTCGGACGGCTCCCTGGGCTCGTCAGATATGGATAGCGATCCACTTCCGACCGCCACCTCCCCTTGCCCTGCGGACGACGTCGAGGTGTTGTCTCAAGAGGCACCGGGTCGAGGGGAGACAGTCCCGGAGGCGCCTCAAGGCGACCTTCCAGACTCCGTGAGCCGAGGGGACAAGGCCCCTGAGGGCCCCAAGTTCGGCCCTCAGTCGGACACCGCGCCAGAACCTCCAGCGGTTCCGGACTCGGGCAGGCGGCCTCCTTCTAAGAGGGGCAAGATGCCTGTGTCGATGACCTCTGCCCATCCAGAGGCGCCGGACAATCTGCTAGAAGCGCTTCGCAGCGCTTGCATCGACGAGGAGCAACCAACTATTATGAGTGCGGTTGTCCAAAAGGTTCAGTCCGCCAAGAGCGGATTGACTGAAGCCTGTGCCAGCCTTCTAACAGGCTTTGAGGTAAGTGTTAAAATATAGGAAAAATATTACCGCATAGACAGTAGCCCTTGATGCTCTGTTCGGTGTTCACAAAGAAAAGCCGAACAGAGGATCAAACAATATCGCAGGAGTCTAATTTAAGTGTGTCAATATGCATATGCAGGCTTCGCTGCTAGCCTCAGCCGCATTGACTGCGGAGGTCGCCTCACTGAAGCAGGACCTTGAGGGGTCCAAGAAAGAGTTCGGCCTTGCCAAGAGGTAGCTCGAGGAGAACAAGGGTAAGTAATACCCTCTCTATAGATATGTATGTATAAAAGAAGATGCGATTTCAAAATGACGGGATCATTGTATATTTGCTAGGGGCCACGACCGAAGTGGCGACCCTAAAGCAAGCACTGTCCAGGGCCGAAGATAAAGCGGCCAAGGAGCGCACCGAGCGAGAAAAGCAAGAGGCTCGGGTGGGCGAGGTGCAGCAAGAGCTCCAGGCTCTCGTGACGAAGCACGAGGCGTTGGAGCTTGACTCGAAGACGCGAGAGTCTGAGCTTGCCGCGGCCCTCGAGAGCTCAAAAAGTGCCAAGGCCGAAGCCCAAAAGGCCCTCCAGGAGATCGACGCAATGAAGAAGATAGCGGCGGGTAAGGCATTCTATATGCAGAGCAAGCATGTAAAAGTAAATTACCGATTACTTACCCGAATTCGGAGTTCTCTAGGAGCATTCGCAGATTTGCCCCACAGCGTGTCGGATGCCGCACAGTTTTACCAGGCCAAGGAGGGAAGCTCAACGGAGAAGCTGTTCCGGTCTCAGTATACTGAGACCGAACACCCAATGCCTCTGAGCGACCAGCTAAAGCAGCTGGTCGAGCTGCACAAGGCGGCCGAACAGGCCATGAAGGGCCTTATAGTCCGGCTGTGGCCTGGCGACGCCCTTCCGAGCAGCTACTTCGGCCTGGTGAGGCGGCTTGTGGATGCCTCCCCACGGCTGGAGGTCGTCAAGGGGTCCGTCTGCATCGAACGTGCACGCTGGGCTTTCGCCCATGTGAAGGTGCAGTGGGCCAAGCTAGACGCTGTGAAGCTGATCAAGGAAGGGCCGCCGTAGGGCAAGGAGCATCGCACCCCCGAGATTTATTATGAGGGTGTCCTGAAGGGTGCCCGTCTTGTAGCGGACAAATGTTCAAAGGATGTAATATTTGAATAAACTTGCTCGTGTGATCCTGTATGATGAAAACTTG
Source organism: Triticum aestivum (assembly GCF_018294505.1). Lineage (NCBI taxonomy): Eukaryota > Viridiplantae > Streptophyta > Magnoliopsida > Poales > Poaceae > Triticum > Triticum aestivum. The sequence continues at coordinate 453,499,520 of NC_057800.1, forward strand.
TTTCATATACCTTCAGTGTTAATTTTTGGCTGTTTATCCAATCTGAGAGATGGCTAGTCCTCGGCTTCTGCCCCCATGCCACGAGTGCTGGGGTGTTCGGGATAAACCTGAGCACTCTTGTTCCCATGTTTGGGTCCTTCGAGGGAGGTGCTCAGCACAACGAATAAGGCAACCGGACTAATAATGCTTTATCACTCTCACTTAGCCATAGAATTCTATAATTTTAAATTTTGGCGAAGCCCCTGGTATTCGGAAGGCCGAATTCGGGGTGCGATACATGCCTTTAAGCCGGACAGGGCCGGCCCCTTGCTCTAAGCGGCATAAGTCTTTAGGGACTCGAAAACCCCGCCGAACAGCGACCAGTCTATCGCCTTATCATGACAGTCAGTTTTAGCTTTCTCTACTGAGGTGCTTTAGCCCAGCAGAATCGGGGCACAATCGCAGTAGTTCTCCTAGCGCTACCTTAGACGATAGAGCGGAACGTAAGGTAACAAAACATAGGAGCCGGGCAAACCCAACATTTGACCAAAGACATGATTCGGAGCTGATGCATATAATGCTATAAGTTCGGGGTGCCGCACTTGTGAAAGTGTTAGGACTTTTCACACCATATTGTGGGGTACGTAAGCCCCTGGTGTATTAGCCGTACCAAAGTGTACGGTTGCAAGGCATCATTAATGAACACACACATATATATACAACAAGAATGCAATAATAGTCGTAATGTTATGCATTGTTTATTTAAAGAGGTGCGTTTAAAGCAGAATGATACAGATGGTGCGATAAGCAAAGAGTAGGACTATGTCCCTTCCAAGGGCAAGCTGAGGAATAGTATTAAATCAAATATTTCGCTCGTTATTGCAATCCACCTGGGAATTCCGTGGTATGGCGTAGCTTTCTGCCTCCTTGGTTGCTGCATCATGTGTTCGGCAATAGTGCTGCCGGGCAGGGTTTCCAGAGATTAAGGTCCTGAAAAAGAGAAAAATAACCAAGCGGGAAGCCCCTAGTGCGGTTTAAGCCGCGTCTTGGGGCATGCCGCAGTTGTGCCCCCCTCCCCACCTGCGCCCATGGTATTTTTAATGCGTAATTATGTACGCGTGGCACGAGTTTCGCCAATCGGCTGGGACTGGGGTGGGGGCCGCATTGCTACGTGAGCTCAGATCACGCTAGGCGGTCTAGTTGCCGATTGCTCCGAGCGCGCTTGAAGGTGTCCGGGTCTTGAAATGCCGAACTGGTGGATTGCCTTGAGAGGTTGCTTTGTGCTTCTGCTGCGAGGGTCACGGTGTGCTCCTCCGTTTGGAGAGAGCGCTCTGTGTTTCCATTGGCTGTAATAACCCCGCGAGGTCCTGGCATCTTGATCTTGAGGTATGCATAATGTGGTACCGCATTCAATCTCGCAAATGCGGTTCGCCCGAGCAGTGCATGATAACCACTGCGGAACGGGACTATATCGAATATTAACTCTTCGCTTCGGAAGTTGTCCGGGGATCCGAAGACCACTTCTAGTGTAATTGAGCCTGTGCAATGGGCCTCTACGCCTGGAATGACGCCTTTAAAGGTCATTTTTGTGGGTTTGATCCTTGAGGGATCTATACCCATTTTGCGCACTATGTCCTGATAAAGCAGGTTCAGACTGCTGCTGCCATCCATAAGGACTCGAGTGAGGTGAAATACGTCAATGATTGGGTCCAGAACCAGTGCGGCGAATCCGCCATGACGGATACTAGTGGGATGGTCCCTGCGATCGAAAGTGATCGGATAGGAGGACCATGGGTTGAACTTTGCGGCGACTGGCTCCAACGCATATACGTCCCTGAGCGCACGCTTCCGCTCCCTCTTGGGGATGTGGGTTGCATATATCATGTTCACCGTCCGCACTTGTGGGGAAAACCTTTTCTGTCCTCCGGTGTGTGGCTGCCAGGGCTCCTCCTCATCATCGCTATGTGGCCCCTTGTCCTTGTTTTCGGCAAGTAACTTGCCGGCCTGCTTGAACACCCAACAATCCCTGTTGGTGTGATTGGCTGGCTTTTCTGGGGTGCCGTGTATTTGACACGAGCGATTGAGTATACAGTCCAAGTTGGACGGACCCGGCGTACTTTGTTTGAATGGATTTTTCCGCTGACCGGGTTTAGAGCCTTTGAATCCGGCATTGACTGCCGTATCCTCGGCATTATTGCTGTTAATGCGGCGCTTATGTTTGTTGCGACGTGACCTGCTATTGCCGTCCTTGGTATCCGAAGTACCATGGTCCTTTGATATGTTATTACTGCGAGCCAGCCAGCTGTCTTCTCCCGCACAAAAGCGGGTCATGAGTGTCGTGAGAGCTGCCATAGATTTCGGCTTTTCCTGACCAAGGTGCCGGGCTAGCCATTCATCGCAGATGTTGTGTTTAAAAGCCACTAGGGCCTCTGCATCTGGACAGTCGACGATTTGATTTTTCTTTGTTAGGAACCGAGTCCAGAATTGCCTGGCCGATTCTTCTGGCTGCTGAATTATGTGGCTCAAGTCATCAGCATCTGGTGGCCGCACATAAGTGCCCTGAAAGTTGTCAAGGAATGCGGCTTCCAGATCTTCCCAACAGCTAATGGACTCTGCTGGCAAGCTGTTAAGCCAATGCCGCGCTGGTCCCTTGAGCTTTAGTGGGAGGTATTTGATGGCGTGTAAGTCATCACCGCGGGCCATGTGGATGTGGAGGAGGAAGTCCTCGATCCATACCGCGGGATCTGTTGTGCCGTCGTATGATTCAATATTTACAGGTTTGAAATCTTCTGGGATTTGATGATCCATTACTTCGTCTGTGAAGCATAAGGGGTGTGCGGTGCCTCTGTATTGGGCTATATCACGACACAGCTCGAATGGGTCTTGCCCGCTGTGTTCGGCCCGGCCGGATTTACTTTTACTATATCCGGCGTGACGTTTATCGTCTCGCATAGTGGCGTCCCTCGTGATCCGTAGATCGATCTTGCATGCTTTCCTTTGTCCTCCAATATGTCTCGCAAGTCTGGCGTATCTCCCCATGCCTTTTTATTTGAATGGCGTCGGGGTGCAGGCTGAGTTTTTGGCTGGAATGCCTCTCTATCGCGGCCACGAGGTGGCCGATCAGCCGCGTCATACGCTTCTTCCTCCAGTCGGGGTAGCAACCTGCATTTTGGGTAACTCTTGGAGGGGTGCTCGAGTTTATATTCCTTGGCTGCAAGGACTTCAGTCCATCTGTCAGCTAGCAGATCTTGATCAGCTTGAAGCTGCTGCTGCTTTTTCTAAGGCTATTTGCCGTGGCTATAAGCCGGCGTTTGAAGCGCTCTTGTTCGACGGGATCCTCTGGCACGGCGAATTCATCGTCGCCGAGGCTTGCCTCGTCTTCGGAGGGGGGCATGTAATTATCATCCTCCGCCTCTCCATCTACTGCTCTCTCAGGAGGGCTGGCTCCTCCATCCTCCTGCTCTAAATCTTGCTGGAGGGGATTGTTGTTGTCTTCGGGACTATCCGGAGTGTTATTATCTCCTGTGCCGGTATCACCACTTTTGCTTTGGCGGGACTTAGAGCGGCGCCGTTGACGTCAGCGCTTGGGTTGCTTCTTGGAGTGGTCATCCTCCGCTATCTCGTCGCCATTGCCTTCTTTGGGTGTATCCACCATGTATATATCGTATGATGAGGTGGCTGTCCAGTGCCCTGAGGGAAGTGGTTCCTCTTCATCTCCCGCATCGTCGTCCATACCGTCGATGTCTTCGGAGTCAAAGTCGAGCATGTCGGTTAAGTCATCGATAGTGGCTACTAAGTGGGTGGTGGGTGGGCCGCGAATTTCTTGGTCATCCGCATCCCAGTCCTGCTGGACATAGTTCAGCCAGGATCCTCCTGACAAGGAGAGAGAGCTTAATGAGTTCAGTATGTCGCCAAGGGGCGAGTGCTGAAAAATATCCGCGGAGGTAAACTCCATGGTCGGCGCCCAATCGGATTCGATAGGAACAGGCGCAGGCGGCTCGGAGTCCGTGGCCGGAGAAGGATCCGACAGTTTAACAACATGGTTCTCGTGCAAGTTAAGGTCGATGTTTGGCTCGATCGCCACTAAGGGTAAGGCCTCCGTGGCGGGGTCCATCCACCCGTCCATGCACGGTGCAGCTGGCTCCGAATTGAGGGTCGGAGCGGCTGCCTGTGTGATCTCCTGAACACTGTCCGATGGTAGAGCTAAATCGTACTCATCATGACCGCGTGACGCACAAGGCAGAGGCTCGAATCCGTCGAAGATCAAGTCTGCACGGATGTCGGCCGTGTAGTTTAAGCTTCCAAACCTGACCTGGTGGCCAGGGGCGTAACTTTCAATCTGCTCCAGATGGCCAAGTGAATTGGCCTGCAGTGCAAAGCCGCCGAACACGAAGATCTGTCCGGCGAGAAAAGTCTCACCCTGGACTGCATCGCTATCGATAATAGTAGGAGCCATCAAGCCTAATGGCGATGACACATAGGAACTCTCAATGAAAGCACCAATGTCGGTGTCAAAACCGGCGGGTCTCGGGTAGGGGGTCCCGAACTGTGCGTCTAAGGCGGATGGTAACAGGAGGCAGGGGACACAATGTTTTACCCAGGTTCGGGCCCTCTTGATGGAGGTAAAACCCTACGTCCTGCTTGATTAATATTGATAATATGGGTAGTACAAGAGTAGATCTACCATGAGATTGGAGAGGCTAAACCCTAGAAGCTAGCGTATGGTATGATTGTATGTTGTAGTTGTTGTGTCCTACGGACTAAAACCCTCCGGTTTATATAGACACCGGAGAGGGTTAGGGTTACACAAGGTCGGTTACAAAGGAGGAGATATCCATATCCGTATTGCCTAGCTTGCCTTCCACGCCAAGTAGAGTCCCATCCGGACACGAGACGAAGTCTTCAATCTTGTATCTTCATAGTCCAACAGTCCGGCTAAAGGATATAATCCGGCTGTCCGGAGACCCCCTAATCCAGGACTCCCTCAGATTGGAAGACAAACTCGATGATCAAGAAGGATTAGTGTTCACATAGAAGTATGAGAACACCACTTAGGAAAGGTATGGAATCAACACTTAACATTGAAGCAACTCGAATACCACAACTCAAAACAAAACAAAGATTGGCTTGCAAAATAAGCCGGAAACAAACATATGATAGATCCCATATCGTATCATGTGTCTGTTGGAAAGATATTCTAGGAGCTACTTGAATTCCCACTTATAAACTCCTGGAACTTTCTGGTTATGCAATCAGGTGTTGGGGATACAGGGGAAGCATAATATGTCACCCAAACTAACAATCCCTACATCCAGCTGTATCCATCCTTCAACACATAACCAAGAGACCTTCGGAAATCATGTACCTCAACCTTCGAAAAGCATCCGTTATACGAGTTATGGCAATACTCTCGAACTCTTGCCCCAGTACTAGGTGGCGTCGAGGTTATCTCACCAACAACTGCATAAAAGAGATTTTCGATGTCGACAAAACTCAGGTATTCCAGAATTGCAACGATAAAATTGTGACGACAACACCTCGGAGCTCAACTCCCCGGGACACTGCCACAACCCCTAAATGTC